>NC_060271.1:25359017-25605637 GCF_021613505.1 Equus quagga | reverse complement strand
ACACGCACCCTGCCATCCAGGTGGATGGCCCCTTACACACACACCCTAGCAGCCTTCCCTGAAATTGCACTGTTTGCCTATTTTACCTTCAGGGGCTGGAAAGGGCACGTGTGCCTACTCCAGGAGCACCTGAAGGCAGGGACGGCATCTTATTTCTTCTTCCAAAAGCCAGCTCTCTGGCTATTTGAACACTCATCACAAATAACCGTCAGCAGAATAATTCCCTATTCCAGAGGTTTTCAAACCATAAGAAGGTGTCTGTTGTTTCACGGAGCTCTGGAAGCATCTTCCCGCTGTTAGCTGGTTTTGCACATTGAGCTTATGCATGTGCTTTTACTTAGAAAACAAAATTCTCAAGCTGAAATGTTCAAGAACTACCATCCTACCAGACATTTCTTCAATCTTTCTTCCTACGATATACAGTGTATATCAAATCTACTGAGCTAATCCATCAAATCTAATTAAGACAACAGGCTCTCCCCTCCGGGGCGGAGATATGAGAAAACTTTTTTTCCCCACCTTCCTTTCAGAGTACCATGCAATTCTAGCATGAGCTGAAGGTGTGGCCCTGTGGACGTGACTCTCCTAATACCCACTGGCTTCTCCCTTAGCAGAAAAGAGTTAAGATATTACTGATCTGGGTCAGAGAGCACAAAGCCAGTCATGACCTCCCAATGTCCAGACAAAGAATTCAAGTCTTCTCAGCCCTGCTTGGCTGGGTTGCCCCTTCAGCCAGTCCAGGCCAGCATCCCCCACAAAGTGGTCGGGATTAGAGCAGGACTTTCTGCTAAACTGGGCTGAGGACAGGACACTCAGCACTGACCTGGCTTCCAGGAAAGCAAGCAGGGAGAGCAGCTACCGGCACAGCATCCGACTTGACTGACGCCTCCCCCCCCACAACACACCATCGACATCGTCTCAGTCTTTAAAGTTTATTCTAGTGTTTCAGAAACTGTGGTGACGACCTCATTGGTGGGCAGTGAAATCCACTTAGTGATTTGTGACCGGCTTTTTTCTTTAATGAAACAGAACAGTAAGCACGGGAATGAGTCACGGGCAGCACAGTTTCAGCTGCGTGTGTGCAAGTGCCTTTGCAGGCAAAGTCGATGACAACTTACTCTCTATTCTGGGTCACCGTCAAAAATGTCAGAAAGTAACTAATCTGTTTTATTGGTATATTTCTTTTGATTTATTTTCAAGTTTACTGGCTCCTTTTCCATTATTTACTATTCAGGCCATACAGATGATTTTATTTCAGGTGATATATTTTTTTCTATTCTAGAACTTCCATTTTCTTCTTTTTCTAAGTTTCTAATTTTCTACTAACATTTCTTATCTTTTCACTCATTACAAGTATGTTCTCCTTTACGTCCTTGAGTTTAACTAAAATAGCCGCCTTATCATCCTTCTCTGTGGACATCTGGATGGTGGTCTGGAACTATGCATTCGTTGTTTTTTTTTCTTTTTTCTTGAGTATAGGTCACATTTTCCTGTTACCTAGACACAAGCGAGTGATACACTGCTGAAAGTGAGTTCCATTATGTTCCTCCAAAGAGTGTTACTCCCACATCCCCTTCTTCTAGTGCAGTTAACTTGACTGAACTCAAACTGCAAACATCTCCCATTCAGCAGGCAGCAGCAGAAATCTCAGTTCAATTACTTGGGCTGCCTCAAGTCTGTCCCATGCAAGCGTGGTTCAGGAGTCAACCAGATACTTGGGAAGTTTAAATTTGGGCCTCCCCTCCTCTGGTTCTCTTCCTTTCCAGGACTTCTCCCGTTACTTTGTCCTTCCTATTGTCATGGGTGCCCCAAACTATGCCTTGTGGGAACCCTGGAGATTTTCTATTCCACTTTAGGAGCCCAGCCTGGAGCAGACTGGGAAGTACCTACAGAATAAAAGTTATTAAAAATGGGAAATTTCCTGATTAGAGTCGACAATACTGTATATTATACGCTTCAAAGTTGCTAAGAGACTAGATCTTAACAGTTCTCAACACACACACAAAAATGTTAATCATGTGACATGGCAAAGGTGTTAACTAAGGCTACTGTAGTAATCATGCAGCAACATATAAACATATCACAGCAACATACTGTCCACCTCAAACTTACACAACGCTCTATGTCAAGAATAGCACAAAAAGAAAAAGAAATTTTTTTAAGGGGCCAAGGAATTTTCCCCAGTGCAATTACCTTCTTCCAAGTATCAGCAGCCACCCAACTCCCCTCTCCCCCCTTACCTACCTGCTCTTGGTCACTCTCTAATATCTTCAGGCAGTTTTTTTGCCATTTTGTCCACAAGTCTTTTTTTTTTTCTTTTGAGGAAAATTAGCCCTGAGCTAACTGCTGCCAATCCTTCTCTTTTTGCTGAGGAAGACTGGCCCTGAGCTAACATCTATGCCCATCTTCCTCTACTTTATATGTGGGACACCAGCCACAGCATGGCTTGCCAAGTGGTGCCATATCTCCACCCAGGATCCGAACCAGCGAACCCTGGGCCACCAAATCGGAACGTGCGAACTTAACCACTGCGCCACCAGGCTGGCCTCCACAATTTATACTACTTCTCTGTGGGAGGGTTGGGCCCACAGTGGTTATTTGGTCATTCCCAAACCACAAGTCTACTGTAATATTAATACTTACTCTATATCCAAGGGTGAGATATTAAACACACTGGACAAAAAAGTAAACAGGCCAGTGACCCAAGAAGAAACCTCACAGACTCTGACCCTTCCTCCCTGGTGCTGGCAAATGTCCCAAAAAAAAGCAACACAAGGTCCAGGAGATGAGCCTGACACGGTTAGACTACTGCAGCACTGGCTCTACAAGTGCTTTTCTTTCTTTGCTCTATTTTCCATGCTGTAATAAGATTTCACAAATTAAAACTAAACAAGTTAAAAACATCAAGTTTGTATGAGTCCCACCTGCCTTGCAATTTATCCTACACACCAGATAAGAAAAACAGTCCAAAAATACAAATGTACTGTGTACATTAGAAGACCATACCACTGAGCCACTGGAGGGCCATCAGTGTCTTCTCCAACCTCTGCCACTTATAAGCTACCTAAAACATCTTTCACAACCTGGGAAGAACTAGTGTGTTTTATTCTTGAGCTGGGACCATATGAAGACTGGAAAGGAAATTCTAAGAATAAGACCCGCACAGAGATAAGGTATACTGCCTCTCAGTTGAAGAGACAGAGGAGTAAAGGCCAGAAGAGGAAACGGAAGAAAGAACACTTCACAATTCCAAACAAAAAAGTTAACGAAATGTTCAGTTTATCAAAGTATAAAACATATTCTTTAGAAACATATCCCCCAGATTTCACAGTGGCTGACTAGGGAAGTGAGCCCACGAAGGGACTTTTCAGGTTTTATATTTGTAGAAGAACTATTTGACTTCTTAAGATACGTATACTTAAAGAAAAACAAACATTTTTTAAAAAAAGAAGATATTTCATTTTTGCTCTCTAGACCTGAAAATACTTTTTGATCCTCTCTTACGGAAAGCAGAGTGTGTGTGATTCAAAGCACATACCTCGCAAATTTGTGCTGACTCAGTACAAGCACATTGCCTCGGATTTCTGCCACGATTTTACTTTTATCTTCAGGACGACCGTGCTCCAGTACATGCTGGATTACATAATTTCCGTATTGATCCTGTTTGAGAAACAACAAGAGAAATGAAATTTGTGTACAAACAAGCTCCGTGGGCTGCCCACGTCCATCTGCTCCACACCCATCTTCCCGCAGCGCCACGACGGCTCACCTGCACCCAGACCAACACACAACTTTACAAACGGACAGGCAGTGACACTCCTTCCCTATCAGTACAACACAGGAACACGCTACCACCAAACGATGGAATGTTCCTCCACACGCTTATGCCCCAGGCCCAGCTGGGCCTTCATGAAGCAGCCTACACCCTACACAGTACACCTAGACCCTACACAAAACACAGACATCCTCTCATTAAAAAAGAATTTTAAGGGAGGGGAGGTGGGAATAAAGAGCTATTTTTCCTCCAAACAGAAATGTACAAATGGTTCACTGAACCTATCTAAAAAAAGGAAAACTGGAAACAATGTTTATGTACAACAAAACAGGCAACAGCTAATTAAATAAGATCACAAGCATATAATGGCTGTGCTCGGCCGTCTAAAGTGTAAGATACTTTGAGAGGATAAACGTGTGCAAATAAGGAATTCCAGAGGCAACAATATTCATTTGTAAGATGTAAAGAAGAGTGTACAAATAGCTTTTTTTCAGTGCCAATGCCAAACGTGTGCTTCTGGACGGTAAGATTATGGTTTGTTTCTTTTGTTCTGCTTCTACTTTCTGCACTTGCAAATTTGTCTACAATGAATATTTAATACATTGATGATCTCACAACTCCTACCAAAACAAACAAGAAATGTTAACAAAAAAACTTCCTTCAGTACAACACTACATATAGAAAGTGTTCAAATGGTCAGTGTGGGCGAAATTTTTAGTGGTAGAAGCAAGACAAAGTTTCAAAGCCAGAAAGAAGAAATCAACTAATCCCTTTAGTTCATTTGAAATGATGACACTGAGAGCCAGGAGATGAAGCGGCCTGTGGTGACACAGCGAGCTAGGCCAGCACAGAGCTCAGGTAGGTGGGGGTCTCCGCGCCCAGGCCCAGGCCCAGGTTCCAGTCATCACCCACATGGAGAAAACACGAATGGGCTGGTGTAAATGAAAACTTGCCCAGAACTTCAGCGGCATGTTAAACACATCAACATGACCCCTTCCAGAACGGATCCCCGCGCTGAGCAGACGTGGGCCGCGCGAGCCCACAGGTGTCTGCAGTTGCTCTACTGGCAACTCCACTACCTGTACAAGCTGCTCTGTATGCTGGTGAAGCTCCTCTAAGATGGGGAGTGTCTGGTCAGGGAGGCAGTGCTCCAGGATCCTCTGAATCACTCGGCAGCCATAAGGATGTGTGGACAAAGCAAATACCTAGGGCAGACACACACACATAAGAAAGCCAAAAATGACAGCCGCCACTTTCAGCACTTCAGCATTGTTTATATACATTATCCCGTTAATCTTCACACCAACCCTGAGACAGAGTCAGGAGTATTCTCAGCATCCAGATGAGAAAACTGCAGCTCCTAGAAGTCTGCATAATGTGCCCAGTCATACAGGAGTAAATGACAGAGCCAGGATCGTTTCCTAGGCCGACTCAAAAGCCCAATTTTAAATATGGCATTTACGTTCTCTCTACAAACAATAAGGGGGTGGGGGGGGGGGGCGCCATTTCTTAACTATTCTAGGAAATCATAGATGTACATAAATTCAGAGCTGAAAATGACTTTCCCAAGAAGCCTAGAAAGGAAGGGAGAATTAGTCAAGGTCAAGAAAAACACAAGAGTCCACAGAGTCAAAAGTGAGAGCTAAAAACAAGAAGACAAAGGCTGGGATCAAATCCTGAAGGCTTCACAGAACCGCACTGCAACGCTGTGAATTGAACCAGGGTGTGTTCCAGCATAAACAAGAGCTTCCTCTTTTGTTGGGTCTGGAGCAAGACAAGCACATGGGCTTCAGACCCAAACCACTCAATCTCAAGTCTGCCCTTCCTAGTTGAGTGACATGGGGCAACCTGCACCTCAGATCTGTTATCAAGAGCAATGACAGTAACAATAAGAACAGCAGCAACAGCTAACACTTATCGGACGTTTACCAAGCGACAGTCACTGCACAAGCACTTCATACACAGCTTTAGATACGCGGCTGTCTGTGGACACCTGCATACCCAAGCAGTGTAGTGCACGATTCTCCTTGACTTTAGCTTTATAAAAATGCTAAACACTCAGTCTGGAATAACTGACTGGTTACACACCTAGGCCAGGAGCGCTGGATCACGGGAAACATAAATGTTGAACTTTCAAAGAGGACACTAAATGATTTTCCAAGAAGGTTGTGCTAGTATCTCTTCCCACCAGCAGCATAGCAGATTCCACATTCCCGCCAGTACGCAGTAACCAATAGGGAGAAAATGGTCTATCATCCGGGACCTTATTTTGCATTTTCTTGACTACTAATGGAATTATTTTTTCATATGACTACTGGCAATTTGTGTTTCTTCTGTCTATTCACGCTTCTGGCCCATTTTTGTATTAGCTGGTATTGTTCTCTTTGAATACAGAGTTCTTTACGTATTCTGGTTATCAATTGTTCGGCAGTTCATCTTGAAAATATTCTCTCCCACTTGGTGGCTTAATCTTTTTACTTCCTTGTTGTATATTTCGATAAACATAAGATCTTAATTTTAAAGTAAACAGGTCTACTTTTTTTCATTAACTCAGAAAACCCCAATAACACCCTGGGTTAATGTCTGTAATGTACTTAACCAATGCCAGAATTAAACAAACACCAAAACCTAAACAACTCTAAAATTCTATTTCCATATAGGCTTCACAGGATACATGACTACACTTGAAAATCTACTTGGTATTTCCATTCTTTTTTCCCTTTCCTAAAAAAAAAACCAGAAGACAATTCACACACCCAAGAAGGAGATGTGCTTTACTCTCTTGTCCCACCTTAGCTTAGGAAGATGTGAGGATGTTGTTTTTTTTGGCAAAAGACATTGATAACAATAGCCAATTAAGTGGCAATTCTGGAAAAACCAAGGCATAAGAAGACATCAACTCTGTTTGGAAGCCGGTCCTAACAGCACACGGGCTCTTGCAACGCACAGGTAAACGGGAGAAATTAGAAGCTTTAGATGCTTTCTCTGGTTGTGTGGCCACTTAACAGAGTTCAAACCAATCTGATCACTGCCCCGCCCCACCCCCCAAAATTCAGCAAGAAGCACCTTGTTATTTAAAAAATATATTCACACATGACCTGCAAGATTAGTTCTGTAAGTGATTTGAATTTTAAAATGCGATTAAACTTTTGAACATCAAGATGAATAGCACTTAACCAAAGGAAAAAATTTATTCTTCAAACATGGGATTTAATCCTAACAATTCTAGTGACAGTATGTCATCCCACACGAACAGAACTTGTATTAACGATGGATAGAAGCCCCATGGACAGTTAAGGCAGAGACATGGGTACACAGAGCTGGGTATCTGACACCACTGAACAGGACTGCTATTTCCTGCGGTCTAAGACAGTAAGCACCAGAGAACACCCCACAAATCCTAGCCCGCTCTCTGCACGCAATGGAAATAGCATCCACTGTTTCCCGTATTTCTTCCCTAAGTCACTTACCTGCCCCTTAAATGCATCGATGATAAACTGCAAAGACTGGGGCTGCACACACTCAATGCATTTCTGAACCACGTGGTTGCCGTTCTGGTCCTTCACACACTTCAGGACGTGGCCATCTAGTTCCCGAACCATCTCATTCTATTGGAGACAAGGAAAGAAAGCACCACCAGAATCACAGCGAGCAAACACCTGGACAAACAACGCTCATTCCCAGACACAACCGCAGCGAATTCATGATAATCAAAGTCAAACAACTCAGCTGTGGCACTATGACAAACTGGCAACAAATGAGGACTAGAGTGTTTCCCATGTTAGCAAATTTCCTCTAATAGTTACCAGTCTAAAAAAGGTCTCTAACTTGCAAAAGACCTCTGGGAGTTTTAAAAAATGTAGACATCTTCAAATAGAAAGGACCCTATAAAAGTACAGTGTATTCGAGAATTTCACATCCAAGTCATCATGTTTCTATCAGGACGACACTATGAGGTCGTCTTATCAACAAGGACAGCGGTTCCTCTACAGCGTACTCCAGTCGAGGCAGAGCTCAAAGTGCCTCACATCTCTCGACTCAACGAATTCTTACAAGAATCTCAGGCAATGGACACTATTATAGATGAGGAAATCGAGGCACAGACAAACTAAATGACTTATTAAAATCACACACCTACACTGCAAAGATTCAAATCTAAGCAATCTGGCTACTGTGGTGTTGTTTTAAGACAGTGTCAGCAAACCACCTGTCAGTTATCTATTATCCTGCATGCCCCCTCCACCCATATATATGAGGAAACTAAGTTTGAGAGGAGCTAACCAATGTACTTCAGACTATAGATAGAAAGTGACTGAATCAGAACTTTAGCCCATGTCTGTGACTCCGACATGATCTTTCTGCCAGTCCACAGTGACTGCCATGTCAGCAGGAACAATACTCAGTTAAGTAATGACAAGTGTCCATACTCAGGGAATCTAGAGGAAGGTCAGATATTGAGAGAGAGAGAGTGTGTGTGTAGGGAACGGGTGGAGGGGACAAGGGTGCAGGCAGAGAGATGCTGGGATTTTGACTGGCCTCGCTCCCCAAAGCTCTGCCGCGCCAGCGCTGGCTGTCTGGAAGCTGAGCACCCGCATCGAGCCTGGGCCCTGGTACCCGCTGCCCCGTTTCCTGGCTGTACCCACTCTCTGTTTATTAGTTCCACTGCGTTGACTCTACATTTATGGTGGAAGACCGTAGGCCAGTTTAAGATGGTGACACTTCTGAATGCAATGTCTTAAATCCCTGAGATGTTGAATATGTCAAAACAACTAAGGGATTTTCTAATTGAAGAAGTTCAAGATTACAATGCCAGGAAGTAAAACAAGTAAAAGGCAACACTCAGGAAAGTTTCCTAAAGCAGTTCATCAAATGTCAGAAAAGAATGATTTATTCTAGAAATATAATTATGGGAATAAGTAGAGAATGATGCATATGTAAAGGCAAGGAAGACCTGAAATCAAAATGAAGCACAAGCGGATCCCTGGAAAACTTTCTTGAACCCAAAAGAGGTAAAAACTCCCCCAGAGATGAGTTACTCTCACCTTAAAATAATAAAGTTGCATCAGGAAAACAGTAAATTATCCATAGCAGGAAGAGTAGTTGAGGCCCAGAACAAGACAAAAGAAACCAGACCAGAAACAGATACACAGAAATATAGCGCAGAAAGAACAAGAGCCTGAGGGGAAGGGAAGGGAGGTGAAAAGCTACTACAATGTAGTCATCCAGTCAGAAAACAGAAAACGGTAAAATCTGAAAAGCTGGAGACAAAATCAACAATTTACCACAATCAAGAGAGAGGTCAAAGATGAGAAAAATACCTGGGAACCTGAAATATTCCTGCTTTCTTTCAGCAAGTGGGCATTACGGTCAAAAAAAAAAGAGGAAGAAACTTCCATGTTCAAAAGAAATAAGAAACTTTTTATATAAGTAAGAATCTCAGGGAAACTTAAAACTGATAATGATTCGAACAGCCGAGGAAACTGCCAGCAGCAGCCTCCCCCCCGCTTCTAACCACTCACACACAAACCCCTTCCACTGCCGCCTCTCCAGCACTGAACACTGCAGAGCAAACCGCAAACCTGCCGCGTGGCCAACGCTCCCTCTGCCGGCACTGGCGTCTCGACACGCACATCTGTGCGTCTCACAACCTAAGGACTCTGGACTCTCCCAGCCTTCAACTGCCATCACCGTCGCCGGTGCGGTGTTGTCTCGTGTCTTGTTTCGAACTGGAGGTGCCGGGTGCCTCGTCTGGCTCAGAACTTGAGTCCATAACACAGATTCTCATTACCGAACCTTGTTCTCAGTGAGGGCAAGTGGCTCATCATTGCCAGACCACGGCCATGCCTCCAGTGAGGAGAGCTGAGGGAGTTCAGAGTCCCCAGGCCGAGGGCTCAGGTCAGCAGCCCGAGGCTCGCAGCACTGCCTGGCACAAGCACGGCTGCAGCACACCCGCCCGCGGTTTGGTTCTGCTCCTGGCCCCTGCGGCCTGGGTGGGGCCGGCTGGACCTGCTCTGTGACTGTCCCTGAAGCCGTGGGCTTCTCCAGGTGCTGTGTCAGCTCCCACTCACAGCGCCTGGGGACAGTTCAGATTTCTGCCCCTCTTCTCCTAACTCCTCTTCAGCCCGGACTTCTCCCGCAAACCTCCCTTCAAAGACTCGGGGCACGTGCTCCCCCTGCTCTCCCACACCATGCTCTGTGGGCAGGAATCAGTCTCCGTCGTCTCTGTGCTGGTGTCTGGCAGAGAGCGGGCCTCAGGTCAATGTGCCAGAGCAGGCCCTGCACTGGGCAGGCAGGCACTCAGTAAATGGCGGTGGAAGGAAGGAATAAGAGGGAGGAAGTGAAGGAAAATGGAAGGTGGGTTGGATAAAAGTCTGGTTTATTGGAGCGGTCAATTCAGGTTGCAGAAAAGGACAACTTACTAGTGTTTTATCTGCTTCAGTTCTCACCAAACAAAAACCCACCTATAAAATTGCACCCACTAAGCACTAAGTTGTAATCAAAGAGAAGAGTGTTTGAAACCACTAGTTTTAACACAAGACACTTGATCCATTATAAATTTACAAAATGAATTGCACAGTTCATGCTGGCCATGCACAGAAAGGCAGCCAAAAGCACCAAAGAAAAACAAAACTGAAACTAAAACTAAAGACTGACAAATTTACAGGGTTTACTATATGTACCATGGAGAAACATTAAACACCAAGAAAAAAGTTAAAGGGGAAACTTACAATTACCTGCTGGTCTGCAGGAATAAATTCGAGAGCTTTCTGGATAACACGGCAGCCATACATCTGCAATGCCAATGACAGGACGTGGCCTCGAATCCGTTCTGCCAAAGCCAGCTTCTGCTCAAGGCTGCCAAACTAGACACAACGTGTGAGTGAATACCACGACTTAGGTAGAAGGAAAGAAACCAGAGAAAGCACAGCATCACTATTCTCCATCTGCCGCTGGCATGCCTCTTCCAGCCCTGTCACCTATGATTAACTATACCTTCTGTTTAGAAAGTCTTTGTTTCTTCAAGTCAGTAGTTCTCAGCCTCTGATTATGAAAAACCCTTTTAAATGTTAAGAAATTTCTCAGATATCCAATAGTAGTAGTTTCACTAATATGTGCTAAACAAATATGTAATTCCTCAAAGCTGCCATTAATCCATTAATATTATTAAGTGAATCCATACTCTAGTAATTACAGGAGCATTTATATTTATTCTAAAATAACAATACATGTGGGAAACATGGTTTATTAGGGCTTCAGACGCTGTCTGGGGAAGATTCAGACTTGTTGCAGCAAACCTATGGCCCACCAGGTGCCTGCGGCCCACGGACTGGAAAGCTCCTCTCTCATCTACGCGGAGTCTGAGCCGACGCTCAGGGGGACACTGTTTGGGATTAGCGCTCTAAATCACTCCAAGAGTAGATGTCGTCACTTACACAAGGCAACTGAGTCAGAGGAAAAAGTGAGTAGAATCGAGACGTAAGGCCTCACCACGTTAAATTCTTCCCAGAATGACTTTCCATCCCTGGTTTTTTATTTGCTTTTGAAGAGCATGATCGTGAGACTGGAGGAAACTTTAGAATAATTAGCTTGCCCAATCCACTCATTTTCCATACAAGGGAACTATGGTCCAGGAAAGTTCTCTAGCTTGCTCCAAATCATGTGGCTATCATCCACTGTTCACTCTGCCACCTCTAGCTGCACTAACCTCTGGAGCTGGAGATCTCTGTATTTTTATATCTGTGACAAAATAGCCGTGAAAAGACATTCTAAACTCAAAAATCTAAGAGTCATGTTTAGGCTGGCTTCTCAGCCCATAGCTGGAGAATTCAGTGTCAAAGAACTTGAGTCTATGAGAGAAGCTGGGACGGAAGGGGCTGTGAGTCATTCTTTAATCTACACACACATCAAACAAACTAAGATGTAAGAAGTTTTCCAATTCCTTTGGTTGGGGGTAGGTAATGAGCAGTGTTCCAGTATTTTCCCCCTGAACCAGATTCTTCATCTCAAGGTTTCATTCCCTTCTGGAGTGATAACTTGAGGTTGTTGACACCAGAGCAACAGGGCTACAACGGTAAGCAAAAACTCCCTGTCGTTCTGACATTTTAGTTTAGGGGGGAAACAGACATTAATCCAACAATCTCATTAATCCTTTCTAAAGACAACGGTAACAAGGGTGGACATTATTCACATTAATGGAGGAAAAACAAGGAACCAAGGCCAAAGGAGAACCCAAGAAGAAGCATTGATCAATTCTCACGACTGTAGTTTATGATGAAAAACACTACAGTTGGTGTCCAAAGATAATTCTCTAGGAATCCTAAAAAAAGTAATTCCTTTCTCAGAACATTTTATTTGTGATCAGCTAAAATTATCTTACAAGGATTATTTCCTCCAAAACTGACATGTTGAGTGAAACTATTGAAACAATCAGAAATAATGTGCTGGATCCTAAATGCGGACAATGGTTTTCCAAAACAGACTGGCATCATCTGCCTGGGTATTTAAATGACATCCTGCTGCGGCTGAATCAGAGACCACTGAAAAGCTCTTCAAAATGACCACACACTTCATTGTGAGGACTGGAATGGGAATGCAGTTCTAAAAACAGCTAATAAAAATCAAAATGCTCTGGAGATTCTCTAAAGCCACAGGCTAGAGAGAACAAAGGCTTACTTCAAAGAACTTCTGAATGACGTAGTTTCCAAACACATCCACCATCAGCTGGTAGGCGGCCTGCAGGATCTCGTTGAAGACAAGCTGGCGCTCAGTCGGTGTGGCACGCTCGAGTTTCAGCTGAATGAATCTGAAGCACAGAGTTAAAAGGGCAATTACAGCATTTCAGGAAGACTTGGAAATAAATAAGAATTAGCTCAATTTATATGATGTATCAGTTTTGAAACTATATGTATGTGTGTGTATGTGTGCACACACGCACAATGGTGTTATTTAAATAAAGCACTTGAGCTCACTTAATTGAAGAACTTACAAAGAAAAAAATTTTATAGTGTGCAGTACCCCCTAACTTACCTGAGCTTTTAGAAGTATCCTTAAATTTCAATGTCTTTCCTTACAGCAGGACATATGTACAAAATTTTATTTATGTATGGAGTTGAGGGGGAGACGGGAAGGGGGGCAAGAAAAGAGAGGAGGGGGTGAAGGCAGGCATAACACAGGGAAAACTCTACCTGACTTCTTCCCTTAGAAACCAGACCCACGTCAATAAACTCAAAGCCCCTGGCTCTTCCTGCATGCTTTCACTCGTACTCATAGGAAGTGGTATTCATTAATGGTGTGGAACAGTCGTTACAAATGTCTGCAGTGTCTTCTGAAGTAGCTGCTACTCATTTTGTCTTTTTTAATGCAGGTGACTAAACCAGAAAAACCAGTAGCAAGCTGGCAGAACTTAAAAAGGAGGTAGGTTCTTTAGAAGCTGTTTCAGTAGGCACGGTCAAAGAGAAACAGGGACAAACAGGAAAGAAGGATGGGTAATGTCACCATAATTATGCTTTTTCTCCAGGACCACAGTCCCTTTCTGTGAAACCCACTGGAACAGCCAGACAGAGAGGGGTAACTCAAGCTCAATTCTGTGTTTCTTAAAAGCTTCTTCTCTCTCACGTCTGCGGAGCAAAACAACAAAGAGAAGTGGTCGAGCTGTCTGACTCCTGAGCACCAGAGATCCACACCTGTATCTGAATAGCGTCTCTGAGAGCAAGATTCTTAGCAGTGACTGAAGGAGCAAAGTGTGCACGTCTCTGTGTTAGTGCTTCTGTTTCTTAAACTGCAGACATTCTGTGAGGTTCTCATGAAGAAGCCACACCCGGCTAATCACGCAGAAAGGCAAAATGGTTTGTTGTAAGCATGCGATCCAGACTACTAACTGGCTCTGTTCAATCACTTGCATATCTGGTGACACCCATATCCATGTCCCTCTGAAGTAAAGAATGGGAAACATATCGGGAGGCAAACTCTGTTTCAATTATTTTACGGCAATTTACTTAGTGTATACTTTATCTGAAGCACGGAATTTAAGGCATTAAAATTTCAGTTACCTTCAATGCCAAAGCCAAGTCCTCACCTGGACCCATGCTGGTCTTGGGAAAATTCCATTATATGCCCAGCAATCTCCCGCAGTTGTAAATTGGGGTACCGGTTATTTCGAAAATCTTCCAAAAGCCTGCTCCTGCCAGAGGGCATGACATCAGACATTCCATACCGCAAACGGGAGGAAGAAAAAAGGGTGCTGCTGGGGCTGAAGAGGCTGGAGGCACTGCTCGCGCTGCGGTACTTGGCTTCAGCGCCTGGAGCAGCAGAGATGTATCTTCCACTGCCATTTGTGAGTCCTCCTGTTGGTTACAGAACAGGAGAACTCAAGACTCATTCTTAAGGAACCTTGTTCAAGAGAGGAAAAAGCATCCCACACATGAAATCCTGCATCATCTCTGATTTCTTTTTAGTTGGTGCTTTTGTGTTAAGATTCAATTCTATTGGTGCCAAGACTTTCACAAGGCCAACTCACCCAGCTGGAAGGAAACTCTTGCACAAAGACTGAGAGGGGAATGCTTTAACCAGTGATAAGAGACTGCAGGCAATAATAGAGCAATAGTTAGTGTAGCTCTTAGTAAGTAAAACGTCGGGGGCAGTGGCTGCCATGTGAACCAGCTCCTGAGCACCAGAAAACACAACAATCCATGGAGACTTCACCGGTTTTCCACTCTGAGCTCTGTGGAGATTCCTGCCATTGGTGAGTCATTCCCACTCCCGTTTGAAACCCTTCCTTGAAAAAAATTCAGGGTACCCAGATTGGTCTCTTTTATACAGGGAGCCGCCAAAAGAACTTTGAAGAGATGGTTGTGCCACTAAATAGAAGTTTGAAAAACACTAAGGCACCCCAGGCCGAAGACAGACACAGGGATAGAAAAAGAAGGACCGAAGCTTGGAAACGGAAGGTTTTCAAGTTCTTCATCAAGAACAGGCAGCTGGTAACACCTTCTATTGGGACAGAGCTGAAATGATTGCAATAGCAACAACTTTTGTGCTACTGACATTGCTGTTTTGAATGATGACAAGGGAATAGTAACTGTGAATCCCTAGACAGATAAAATAGAGATAGGACCAAAAGGCTTATCAAAACATAGAGTAGAGTAGTAATTACAATGAGTATGTATTTTCAAGATTCTTATTTTGTTACAATGGTTTTTTTTAACTTTAGATTATACTATGAAAAGGATGTGAAGCCTTTTTTCTTTTTTCCCCCCACTTTTAAACAAAAAAGCAAAGCAGGTAAGTACCACACGAGCCACACAGTGTAGATGAATAACAATGCAGGACCCGCGAGGAAAGCCACCCAGCATGAACTGCCCAGCAACTTATTCCTGAGTTCCAATGAATGAGTTTAATGGCAGCTATAAAATGATACCCAGCTTGGACTTCTCCACAGAATTCTAAGGCCCAGCTTCAAAGGTCTGGGTCTCAATGAAAGTGACAGATCCAAAAGGAAATGGCTCAGTGTTAAAATCCGTACATTTACCAAGCCTTTGTCCTATGCCAGCCAGGCTCTATGCTAGAAGTATTTCATATAAACTTTCTACTGAATCCTCACTGGCATTTTGGAAAAGGAATTTCTAATTCCCATTTATGTAACACAAAATTAAGACCCAAAGAGGTGAAAAGCTGTCCAAAGATACAAAACCCAAAATTATGGCCAGAATTTGTCACAGGACTCTTGACTCCAGAGTTAGTGCCCTCGCAACTACACGAGACTCATTTTCAGACTTAGTTATATCAAATTTTCTTGTTCTAAAGAACACTGTTATTGCTGTAAAATTCCACAATATTTCTTAATCCAAACAGAAAACATTTCTTTAAAGAAGAGAGGAGGTTTACAAGAAAAGAGAACAGTAGCCATATGGCTGCTCCTATATCCCACTTCAGAAACAATTCTTTCTTCCCTGACCCAAGATTGTGGAGAAGTGTGCAGAGGCGGTAATCTAGCAGGTCAGCAGGTACTGGGAGAGTGTGATAGCAAGGAACATGCTTAAGGAGAAAGAAGAACACGAATGCACAAAGTTTTGAGAACAATCTAAAGGTTTTTAAGAACCTGCTCACTAAGAAAGGCATTTAGGGAAAGGTAACAAATCAAGAGAGAATCAGAAACCAAATTCCTAACCAAACATCCATATCAATACAGAGGGCAGCCAGGTCCTTGGTGACAAAACTGAATGACAGGACCACTCTGAACACTGTCCTACCTCTATACTTCCAGTTATGTGGGCAAATACACGCACTTATCATTTAAGCCACTATTAGTTGGATTCTGTTACTGTGGCCAAAAGCATACTGACTGATGCATACCACAAAGGGCAGGAGTGAGTAACAGGGAAAACCTCCAATAAAGCTTCATACATGTGCCTTGCAGTTTTGATTTTTGGCTCTAGTCTCCTTGGGTACCAGACAGCATACACACACAAAGCACACACATACACACACATAGGCACACAGCTTTTATTACTGACAAAGGAAGTATACAAATCTGAAAAAAGAAAAGAAATTTCCCCAGGTACTATATTGTAAATGGCAAACTGAAAGTTAACAGGAGTATTTTGCCTAGGCCAAGTAATTTTTCTTTAAACATTACACCAGTGTTTAAAGTAGAAATTTTTGCTTAAAATTGTAGTTTTCTGGTTGTTTTTGAAAAGGCACCTGGCAAATAGCAGGCCATCAGTAAGTATTTGTTGAGTGAAACTCCTTTAGATGGGGAATATGCAGAAACGGTATTTTCCAGTTAATTATAGTTTACACACCTACATGCACTTGTGTCCAAACACCCGTGCCCCTGGAGGCGGCCCCTGAAAGCGTCTGAATTCACAACCCTTGTTTGAAAAGGAACATTTCATATAGGGGCTCAAAGGGAGTCCCTTAGTGATTTCACAGTTTTCTACAGTATTTTGACATCACAGAGCTGTGTCTTACGACAACATTCCACAGAAATTATGGGCTTAAATGTTTTCTTTACACTAGTATTTGCATGTTTCCAGTTCCACACGTAAGGGGCTTGCAAGTCACCATTCCATCCTAACAACAAGTAAAAAGCTGAAGAGATTGAAAAATCAACAGTTCTTCTTGGATCCATAGAGAGGGGAGGACACACAGCAAACCACTGCCCCAAGACTGGACAGGCGAATAAAGACCAGCACAGCTGCCAGAGCAGGGACCGGTGGAAACTACGGCCAGAACCAGTAAGGACCAGAATAGGAAAACCTGAACTGTAATTGACAAATTGCTAGAGGCTCAGTGTGGACAACTCTGAGAGTTGAAACTCCAGGGGGACCCAGTCATAGGAAGCCCCCACAATATTGTAAGATTTACCTCCAGGAGCCAAACCAGGTCCCTCAATAAATATCAGAAAAAAATTTCCTCAGGCTTCCAGCAAGGTGAAGAGAAAAGGAACAATTCTGAAATAGGCCAGAGCACTTATTAACAAAGTCTGCCCCCCTCAAGGGAAACTAGTTAACGAGAACCTAATCGGCCGGGTTATTATCAGAGACTGCGCTGACACTGACCTGGGGAAATACACAACTCCAGCCTACTCAAACCATCCTGTCCTACCAAAAGGAGGATAAAGAAAAAACCTAAAAAACACTTGTGTAGGGGACAGTCCAGAGGCAAAGGCTCACTAAAAAACTAAGACCTAATCCCAGGACTATAGAACACCCCCCCTCCCCCACACCCTACCCTATCACTAAAAGCCTACTTACAACAGTTCCTTTTACCCAGGATATCAGGCATGGCTGTCATCAGTAAACTGCAAGGCATACTCAAAGGCAAAAACCACAATTTGAAGAGAAAAACCAAGTATCAAAAACATACATGGCAGGGATGTTGGAATCATCAGACCAGGAATTTAAAATGACTGTGACTAATATGCTAAGGGCTCTAATGGATAAAGTAGACAGCTTGCAAGAATAGACGGGCAACGTAAGCAGATAGAAGGAAATCCTAAGAAAGAACCAAAAAGAAAAGCTAGAGATTAAAAACACTGTAACCGAAATGAAGAATGCCTTTGACGGACTTATTGGCAGACTGGACACAGATGAAGAAAGAATCTCTGAGCTAGAGGATCTGTCAGCAGAATCCTCGAATCCCCAAAATGGAGAACAAAGACTCAGACAGAACATCCAAGGACCGTGCGACAACTACAAAAGATATCACACCCACATGATGGGAATACCAGAGAAGAGAAAAAGGAACAGAAGTATCTGAAAAAATAATGGCTGAGAATTTCTCCCAATTAATGTCAGACACCAAACCACAGATCCAGGAAGCTCTGGGAACAGCAAGCAGGATAAATGCCAAAAAAAATACACCTCCACACATCATTTCAAATTACAGGAAATTAAACATAAAGAAAAAATAAAGAAGCCAGGGGAGGAAAAAATCTTACCTATGGAGGAACAAAGATAAGAATTGCATCTGACTTCTCCTCAAAAAGCATGCAAGCCAAGAAGAGAGTGGAGTGTATTAAACATTTTGAGAGAAAAAAAAACACCAACCTAGAATTCTGTATCCTGTGAATTATCCTCACAAGTGAAGGAGAAATAAAGATTTTCTCTGGCAAACGAAAATTGAGGTAATTTGTTGCCAGTAGACCTGTCTTGCAAGAAATGTTAAAAGTGCTTCAGAGAGAAGCAAAAACAATACAGGTCGAAAACTGTGATCTATATAAAGAAAAGAGCTTCAAAAAAGGAATAAGTGAGGGTAAAATAAAAAATTTTATTTCTTATTCTTTTTTTTCTTTTTGCTGAGGAAGAGTGGCCCTGAGCTAACATCCGTGCCCATCTTCCTCTACTTTATATGTCGGACGCCTGCCACAGCACGGCTTGATAAGTGCGTGTGGGTCTGTGCCTGGGATCCAAACGAGCGAACCCCAGGCTGCCAAAGTGGAGTACACAAACTTAACTGCTACACCACAGGGCTGGCCCCTATTTCTCTTAATTGATCTCAAAGACAAACAGTTTGTTCAAAATAATAATAGCAACAACGTATTCAATTACACAATGTTTATGCTTGTATCATTTTATATACCCTTATGTATGCTTACAGGTAAGTGAAATCAATGACAGCAATGATACAAGGGACAGGAGGAAAGAATTAGAATTATTTATTATAAAGTACTCACACTACTCGTGAAGTGGTATCATCTAATTTGAAAAGTGAATCTGGATTAGCTGTAATGTATGATGCAAACTAGGACAACGACCAAAAAGTAAAAAAAAAAAAAAAAAAAAGTAACATATGTTAAGAAAGGAGAAAAAATAGAATCATAAAATGTTCAATTAAAACCACAAAAGGAAGGAAAACAGTAGAAGAAAAAGACAAGAACAAAGGCTACAAATAGAAAACAGTAAGTAACAAATACGATAGATACTAGTCCAACTACATCAATAATCACTTTGAATGTCAATGGTGTAAATGTATCGATTAAAAGACACTGTCAGAGTAGGTCAAAAAATCTGACCCAACTATATCTTGTCTACAAGAAACCCACTTTAAAAACAAAGACAAACATAGGTTAAAAGTAAAAGGGTGAGGGGCTGCCCGGAAAGTTCCACGTGCTCGGCTTGGCGGATCTGGATCCAGGTGCGGACCCACTTCACTCATCAGCTGCACTGTGGAGGCACCCCACACACAAAATAGAGGAAGACCGGCACAGACGTTAGCTCAGGGCCAATATTCCACAAACACACACACGTAAGTGGATGAACAAAAAATATACGGTGCTAAATTAACACGGCCTTCAGCTGTTTTACATCAGTCTATGAAAGGCTTTTCTGCCAGTAGCCATCTAGTATTCCAACCTCTTGCTACATGGAATGTTTTGGTTCCTTTGCTTTTTGTACTCATAGATCTTTGCCTAATGGGCAAAGCCCTGCCGTATTTGCCTTTAAAGATAAATTCCCCAACATCTGTCTCTGTATTAACACAGGCAGAGGCAATACTGCTCACGGAAATGTTTACAAAGTAAGTTCTCCCCAATCTACCCCCTAATACCATAGCCAGGTAGGTCTAAATTGAAATAAGCTAAGAGATAAATTGTCTTTAGTATGTAATACTGAGTCCAAACTAAGTTAACTTTCACGTGGTTAGTTTTACAGACGACAGGTCACTTTCAGAGAACCAGGTGAGCAACCACAAATACTGCGTCTCCCTTCAGAAAGGACAAGCACCTAAAGGCATACGTGACTAGTTAGCCTGAAATCAGTACCGCTTACTGAACGATAAATTAGAATCACCTACCGCTGCTCAGGCAGGGACAGAGAAAACCTATTTGTGTTTGAATTTTGTTTTTCTTAAAAAACTAAGAACACATACAACCTTGAATTTAAGGGACAGGAAGAATCAATTTTAAGAAGAAAGGAATTCTATCATGACAATAAAACTAAATGCTTGCATTCTTTCGCCCTGAAAAGATGATGAACATTAGAGCTCACTTCTACTGTATTTCAACACTGTGGGAATCAACAGGCACAATACTTTTCTCCCAGGGAACATAAAAAGCCTGGAAAGTTCTCAACCATGTACCTGATAATAAATTACACCTGCTGCTTCTTGATGTTTAGCGTTTAAAAACGGCACAATCTGGGGACTGTGGAGAAAATCATAAGCTGGAGAAGCATTTCAGGAAGTGGGGAGGGGGTGGGTAGAGGATGGAGAGATCCATGGGTAGGCAGGACATGAAAACGTAAAGTAAGAACTAGACCTTTGGGTTACTCATATCCACATCCTTTACTTTCCCTTGTTGAGGTAAAAGGTGGAATTTATTAGAGATGGATGCTTTAGGTACAGGTGAGAGCCTCAAGGCCTCAGGAACCCACATATAAACCACAAATGAGGATTACAGACCTAGTTGTTAGTAATATTAATTAAATAGTAATATTACTAATTACAAAAACAATACTTTTAAATTGAGAAATATAACACATACTTAGGCCAAACAAAATAAATACTTGCAAAACCTGCCTTGCTTGGGGTCATAAAAAACTATTCTAAATATGCATATGCATGTGTGTATATTTATGTATGCGAGAGATGGGAGGGGGATTGAGAGAGGGAAAACGGGAGGAAGATTTCACTTTGTAAACATTTACCACCCAAAGGGCCGGTCCCGTGGCTGAGTGGTTAAGTTCATGCGCTCCGCTTTGCTGGCCCAGGGTTTCGCTAGGTGGAATCCTGGGCGCGGACATGGCACTGCTTGTCAAGCCATGCTGAGGCGGCGTCCCACATGCCACAACTAGGAGGACCCACAACTGAAAATACACAACTGTGTACCAGGGGCTTTGGGGAGAAAAAGAAAAAATAAAAAAATAAAAATAAAAATTTACTACCCTACGCCAACAAATTTGACACCTTATATAAAATGGAGAAATTCCTGGAAAGTCACAAATTACCAAAACTGACTCAAGAAGAAATGGAAACTCTAAACCTGTAAGACGTAAAGAAACTGAACTAGTAATTAAAAATCTTTCCACAAATAACACCAAGCCAGGATGGCTTCACTGTTGAATTTTATCAAATGTTTAAAATAATACCAATACTTCACAAACTCTTCCAATAAATAGAGGGGGATGGTCCATTTCCAACCTATTTTATAAGATCAGTATCACCATGATAATGAATCAAAGAAAGACATCACAAGACAAGAAAATGATAAATATCCTTCATGAACATAGATGCAAAAACCCTCGACACGCCTATTAACAAACCAAATCCAACATGACCAAATGGGATTTATCCCTGGAATGCAAGGTTAGATTAACATCCAAAAAGCAATTAATGTAACATAACATATTCAAAGGATAAACACCATATAATCATCAACAAATGCAGAAAAAGCATTTAACAAAATCCAAAACCCATTCATGACAAAACTCTTAAACTTGGAATATAAGGGGAACTTAACCTGATCAACTGCATCTATGGAAAATCTACAATGATCATACTTCAAGGTAAAAGAGGAACATTTTATCCCCAAGATCAAGAATAAAGCCAGGATGTCTGCTCTCATCTATTCCTTAACACAGTGCTACAAGCTCTGGCCTGTGCAATCGGGTAAGAAAAAGAAAGAAAAGGCATCCAGATAGGAGAGCTGGCTTTACTGCAGGTAACATGATCTTAAGGACTCCACCCAAAATTATCAGAATTAAGTAATAGGAACTAATTAATTAGAAGTAATAAGTACAGCAAATTTGTAGAATACAAGATCAACATACAAAAATCAATTATAGTTCTATGTTCAACCAACAGACAATCCAAAAATAAAACCGGAATTCCATTCACAAAACCATAAAGAAAAATAAATACGTAGGAACAAAATTTAACAGAAGACGTGTAAGACCTGTACGCTGAAAATTTCAAAACTTTGCTGGGGAAAATGAGGCATGCATGAAGATGAACTATCACCTCACACAATACATAAAATTAACTCAAAATGGATCACAGGCTTAAATATAAGAGCTAAAACAATCAACCTTTTAGAATAAAGCATGGTAGAAAATCCTTAAGAGCCTGAGCTGGGCAAAGATATCTATACCAGAAAGCATGATAAATTGGACTTCATCAAAACTAAAAGCTATTGCATTTCAAAAGATACCACTGAAAAAACGAAAAGACCAGAAGAAAATACAGTCATATGTCACCTAACAACAGGGATACGTTCTGAGAAATGTGTTGTTAGGCAATTTTGTCACTGTGCAAACATCATACAGTGTTCTTACAGAAACACAGATGGTACAGCCTACCACACGCTTCAGCTATACCGTACTAATCTTATGGAACCACTGTCTCACACACAACCCTTCGTGGACCAAAACGTCATTATGTGGCCCAGGACTGTATATCCAAAGCCATATCTGATTAAAGACTTGTATCCAGAATCTACAAAGAACTCTTACAATTCAATAAGACAATCTAAATCAAAAAATGCACAAAAAAAGTGAGCAGACATTTCATCAAAGACATATGAACGGTTAATGAGCACATGAAAAGATGTTCAACACCATCAGTCATTAAGGAAAAAACTATTAAAACCACAAAGACATACCATTTCACGCCCACCAGAATAGCTGTATTAAATAAGACAAATAAAAAGAAATGTTGGTGAGAATGTAGAGAATTGGAACCCTCATACATTGCTGAAGGGAGTGGAAAATGGCACACGAACTTGGAAAACAGTTCGGCAGTTTCTCAAAACGTAACAAAACTAACATAAAATTCAGCAATTCTACCCCTAGAGAAATGGAAACGTGTCCACAGAAAGACTTACATGCAAATGTTCATAGCAGCGTTATTTCTAATAGCCAAAAACAGTAATCAAGAGACATCTTCAACTGTAAGTAGTTGACAAAATGTGGTATACCCACCAAATGGAAGACAGCTCAGCAACCAAAGGGAACAAACTACTGACACACATTACACTACGGATGAAATTGCCAAAACATGAGATGGAAAGATGCCAAACCAAAGAGATCACATACTGTATGGTTCCATTTATATGAAATGTCCAGAAAAGGCAAATTTAAAAACAGAAAGTCAGTCAGTGGTTGACTGGGGCCTAGGGTGTGAATGGGGATTAACTGTAAATGGTCATGAGGAATCTTACTGAGGGGATGAAAATATTCTAAAACCAACTCATCAGGATGGTGGCACAACTCAGAAAGTTACTAAGAATCACTGAATTGTACACCTGAAATGGGTGAATTTCATGATATGGAACATATAAATCAATAAAGTTGTTTAAAAAAAAAAGAAGTTTGGTCTTTAAACAAGAGGTAACAGGACAAGCATTGAAGAGTCTTAAGCAGGCATCCAAGAAGTGACTGCTGAACAAATAATGAGAAAAATAACTAAACTGATTTTTTTTAGAGTATCATAACACATCTGATTACTGGGAGGAAGCGTGAAAATTATATCATGGAGAAAAGATCCACACTGGGATATCAGAGACATATGCTGGAATGTGCATTCAAATACTTACTAGCTGTGTAGTATTACGAATGTCATTAAACCATGCTGAGTTTAAGCGTCCCTGTGTGAAACAGTTATTTCATTATTTAACACATGAACGAACACAATGAACGAAGGCTTAAGAGGGTTGTTAGTGATCCAAGAACGGAACCCATGGCTGGTGGCAGCAGTGAAGTAGCATTAATGATAGAAGCTATGTTAGGGGTGGCCAATACATATTTGGGAAAGGAATAAATTTCTTGCACCAAAACGTCTTTAGGGTTTTCGTAGACACTCTCAGAAACGAAGTACCAAACCTCTATTTTCTCTAGGTTAAAACTAAAGCATACAAGAACCCTTTTCTCAAGGAAACAGACTGAGCTGAGGCAAAGCTCTACCGATCAAGACACAAGGTTCCTCAGAAATGACGTGCATGAGTTACGTACTACATGCAACAAGGCAAGTCCGATGTAAACACTTAAAACTAAATCGCTTAAACAAGGCTGATGTTTTTTTAAAAGGGAAGATACGTTAAAACTAGGCAAACAGCAAGAGTAATTAAAACAAGAAATAACTCGCACGGATAGTTATTTCCTACTTTACAGGGAAGCATGAATTGAGGAAGGAGGAAGTATTTCATTAAATTGCTGACATACTTATTGGAAAGAGGAAAGGCACTATGCATGCAAGCAACGTTTCCAGCTCCATTTTCAAACACCAAAAACCACAGCATTTAGTTCAGGGGTTGACAAGCTACAGCCCACAGGACAAATCTGGCCTGCCAACTACTTCTGTAAATCAAGTTTTGGTGGAAGATAGCTACGCATTCATTCACATTTGTCTGTGGCTGCTGTCCCACTTCAAGAGCAGAGTTGAATATTCACTACAGAGACCATCTGACCTGCAAACCTAAAAAATTTACTATCCGGCTCTTTACAAAAAACATTTTGCAGATTTAGTTTGTTCAGTACTCAGTATGAGCTGACACAGTTCAAATGTTTAGACCAAGGAATTACAAGGTAAGATTTCTGGATTTGATAATGCACGGGTTTAAAAGATACGCTGGGCACATCATGTGACAGGATGCACACTGACACTGCATGCTTTGGAGTCAAAAAGGTTTGACTGTACATCTGTTCATATATGAGAAGACTTGGGCAAGATATTTAAGTCAGTAATACCTCGCTT
This sequence comes from Equus quagga, assembly GCF_021613505.1. Classification (NCBI taxonomy): domain Eukaryota; kingdom Metazoa; phylum Chordata; class Mammalia; order Perissodactyla; family Equidae; genus Equus; species Equus quagga. The sequence continues at coordinate 25,580,676 of NC_060271.1, read as the reverse complement.
CTGGATCAGGGCACAACACCTATACCTTCCAGAGTTATATGTACAGCACCCAAAACAATTAAGAGTAGCACATAATAACAATTCAATAAACATTAGGTCCTTCCATCTACACAGTAAACTAGCACTTTCACCCATCCCTTATAATTCTGCAGCAACCCTCAGTCTTCAAAGCCAGGCATTCTGTCACTAGGAAACAACGTTGTGCAATGTGCACCCATTCCCTTATCTATTCAATATGGACTGATTTACCAACCTGGAATGTCTCTACAACTTTTCTAAAGTAATGTCCATAGATAACCTGAGACAATGAATTCCACCACTATAGATTTCACTGCGTGAAATTTTAAGATACACACACAAATGTATACGTAAATATATAGATACATAGTTTTGCCTTAAAACTAATCTCTGAAACTCAGAGATAGCACTCTTAGTTCTAGAATAACTTTATTATCCTACCCCCTTCAAGACTTCTTTCGATTTTTATAATCATTTCCCAGCCTTTGTCTTTCCCAACGAAAGCATCCTATTCGTTTTTAGTCAGTCCTCATTTTTGAGCCCATAAAGCCATTTTTAATCTTGCTGGTTAAAAACTGGGAAAAGTCCATGTAAACTATGGACTTTGGATGATAATGATGTGCCAGTATAGGTTCACCAATTGTAACAAAGGTAGCACTCTGGTGAGGGATACTGATAATGTGGGAGGCTATGCATGTGTGGGGCAGTGGGTATATGGGAAATCTCTGTACTTTCGCTTCCATTTTGCTATAAACCTAAAACTACTCTAAAAAAATAAAGCCTTACTTAAAAAAAAAAATAATAATAATAAATAGAGGATTTAAAAAACCCAGACTCTTCTTAGGCAAAGTGGCCATTCATGATGATTTTTACCAGGACAGTCCTGATTTAGGTCTGTCACCACAGAGTAATTATTAATAGCACCCCCATTCACTCTCAGAAGTGTCCTGGGTTGCATGATAAATTATATGGTCACTCTACTTCTATGCCTCAACTTTCTCCATCCAAAAAATAAATCAGTACTTCACAATCCAAACTTGATAAATAACTGGAGGAAGGGAGAATGCACCATCTCCCATCTCTGCAAAGGTTTAGAAATATGCCATCCACAGTGTTAGTACAAGTTTTCGGTCTTACAGCCTACTGCTTAGGATCCTCTTTTCCCTCCTCGTTTTCCAGGATCTAGATGATAACACTTTTAAAATCCCATAGACATAACAACCTAACCATGTAATCGGGAAACACATTTCTATACTCATTAGCATATGATTCAGTTTAAAAAGTATATACAATTTTTTTAAGAATCTAGGAAAATGATTCAAATAAAATGTTTTATGTGAAAAAGATATTAAATGTATACATGGAGGGAGAGTCTGAAAAATAAGGCAAAATATTAATTATGGTGATATTTCAGTGGTGATACATTCTTTTTCTCTATGTCTCTGTGTTTTCCAGCTTTACTTAAAATGAGTCTGTACTGTGCTTACAATGGAAGTTTCTCACATGTAGCCAAAGAACAAGACGTTCACACTAAAGCTGAAGTGAATATCCGGGGGTGCACCCAACTTTAATAAATCCAGACCGGCTACGCTATCTAGGTACAGCCTAAACAACATGAGGTACTTAAGGAAGGCAACACCCAGGACACTTCTGGGATAAAGGGATTGTCCTTTGCTTATGCAAAGTACTTCTAATGTCATCAGTGGCAAGAGATTTCTCGAGTTCAAGGTGGGGTTAGAGTAATGGTTCTTACCCAGGTTTAAGCTTGAAGAGGATCCGTGTGAAGAGAGGGAAGGAGGTGGTGTCTGTGAATGTCCTGGTCCCTGACTAGGGAGAGGCATGCCCACGGGTCCAGGAGAGGAGGAAAAGCTAAGGCCGTTATAAAAACTGTGTCCAATGGGGGTCAAGCTGCTCGATGTCCTCTTATAAAGGTCACTGCTGCCAGTCAGGGAGTCACGGCGGGAGCCACTGCCAGTGTTGGAGTTTGCAACTAAAATGGAATTAAAACAATGCAGATAAGAACAGGCCTGTTCTTCGAAGAACAAGCCCAGTGATCTGTTCCTAACGCTCTGATACAGACTCCTTACCACCGCAAATTTGTCAGCAGAGACGGCCTAACCGTTCAGGTGGCAGTTCTAGGGGCAGGTAAAGTAATAAAGAGGACATGGCTTAAGTTAACAAGAAACTTCTGTTCAAACCATCACACGTATGCTAAATTGACCTTCCTTTTGTGTCACATATTATGGGGTGGGCGTGGGTTTAAAAGCTCTGACGGCCACATAAGCTATGGAAAAGGTGAAAGAAAATGGGCTGGAAAGAATGCCTTTCATCAACCCAAAGGTTCTAGTAGAAAAATGGAGTAGAGAAAAAAGATATGTCAATGGGGTATTGCCCCACTACATAAGAATTATATATGAAAGCCTGTTTTCTCAATGGGTTCAATCAAGAGTTATTACTAGGCCCCAATTCCAATTTAAGATACTTTCTCCCAAACATGCCCTTCTCTTTTGAGACTACACTATTTTACAAACACCACAATATACCATTATTTACCTTACTACTTCCTGCTTTTTTCTCCCATCAAAACATTAAAGATATCTTGGTCTAATTTCCTTCCTCCCACTTTTCCATAATATCCACCTTAATACTTCTCGCAAGACTAGAGAAACCCCATGACTCTCTAAGGCCTGCAGACTGTGGAGTTCGCCAACCCGTGATCTTTGCTAAGTCCTCCTCCTTCACTTTTTGACATCTACGTTTTTATACTTCCCTCCACATTCTTCCCAATGCCTATAAAAATCTCCCCTGCTTTTCTAATCCCTGAAACAAATTGACTATGAGAATATAAATAAGTAGCAACATGAGCATAAACCTAGAACAGGCCCCAACTGTATCACATGATTTTAACAGTCCATCATCTCAAAGATACGTGAGACGGCTGGATTCCCACGGGGCTCGGTCCAGATCTGCCTGTGGTATCTGTCCAGGGTTCCATGCATTGTCAGTGTTTTGTAAAGATTATAAACATAATTAAAACTCAGTTTTAACAGCACATCAGTCTGATTTCTACCTGCTGTTCCAAACCCTCCCAGGGCCGATCCCAGGGTGGCGCCGAGAGAACTGCTGCTTCCAAATCCCAAGGACGTGCTGGCGGGCTGGGCCGAGCCCTGGGAGAAGAGGGAGCTGCTCTGCGAACTGCTGCTCAGAGAGTTGTTGCCATAGAAAGAGCTGGATGCCAGGTTGTTACTGGGCTGCTGCTGGGGCTGGGGCTGAGGCTGCTGGGTTCCTAAAGGGCGAAATGGTCCATTTGTTGTTCCAGCAAGACCACCGGCTGCTCCATTTGCTGAAGCTGCGGCCGCTGCAACAGCTATGAAGAAGAAAGCAAACCATCTGGCTGTTAAAGGAGCCGGCCATATTTCCAAACTACACTGTTATCCTTTAGAAAACCTTTTAATGCTGCCAGATCTTTTCAAAGCAGACGGAAACCTTGTAAAGAACTATACAAATCTGTCTTTGATCCCTTCATCTGAAGCTTCTATTTTCTATTTCAACTGTCAATTTGAAGTCAAAATACCACTGGAGCCAAGTTCACGACGGTGGTAGCTTTAAAGGGTCTGAGTTTAAAACAGGTACAGAGATCAAATGTACTCATTTTAAATACAACCACTTCCTAAAACCTCAAGTTCCACAAATACCTATGTTAAGGACATTTTTCAAGAACCACTGGCGACCAAATACTAGAGTCCCTCCAACTCCTAAGACACTTGAGCACGCTGCTCTCTTCAAGATGTTCCCGCACTGGTTCCTCATTTTCAAATACACATAAAGCTTAAAATAAAGCCTATTACCCCTCAACCAAAATTTATGCTCTGCCACTCCTTACTACTCCTCCCTCCCACTTTCTCCATCCCTGCCCCAGCGCAAAAGAAAACCACCAAAAAAAAAAAAAAAAACCAACAAGAAAAACACACATTATCTTAAAACGATGACATGGATTACTGTAAAATTAGCCTTGGACTTCTGCCAAGGGTGCCATCTTCAATGAGTAATCCAACTTCTGACGCCCGCACTGGAGCAAGTCCTTGCTGCTAACCAGCTGGTACTTGCTGTCAACAGAACCAGAATTGAGGTCACTTGCTGCTTTGGACTCTCTGTCTGAAATATTACTGTGTAGAATTGCTACACTGAGAATTGTCAAAGTATTTTATTTTCAACGTATTTTAAAAGTATCATCTGGGGCCAGCCCAGTGGTACAGCAGTTAACTCTGCATGTTCTGCTTCAGCGGCCCTGGGTTCACCAGTTCGGATCCCAGGTGTGGACCTACACATTGCTTGTCAAGCCATGTTGTGGCAGGTGCCCCACGTATAAAAAGCAAAGGAAGATGGGCACGGATGGTAACTCAGGGCCATTCTTCCTTAGCAAAAGGAGGACTGGCGGCACTCAGAGCTAACCTTCCTCAAAAAAGGATATCATCTGTCACCCCCTTTAGATCTCTGACATGAGTCCACTAGGATCTAAGCTCACCTGCTTGTGCAGCTGAAGAACTAATAATGACTGGGGCGGGAGCTACAAGTCGAACAGGAGCGCCGAGACCATTTCTCGCTCCTGCGTTCACCACAAGGGCACCAGTTTGGTCATAGTAGGCAGCAGGAGCCAAGACCGGATAACCTGGGAATATCAAGCCAACATATAAGTATATATGAAACTAACAAATGCCTCCTGAGCACCAGCATATTGTAAATAGTCACAAACTCAGCTCTGGGGACAGACAGACCTAGATTTATACCCTGGCTTCACCACTTAGACAGCTGTATGACCCTCAATCACTGGGTATCCATTTCCCCATCTGTGAAATGAAGATAATACCTGCCTCATAAAGTTCTTGTGTAGATGAAAGGGCGAATGTGAAAGACCTAGCATGATATCCAACACAATAAGAGGTAGTGTTATTTACCACCCACTACCTGTTAGAAAAGGAACTTGGCGGAACAGGGAATACCTGTGGCTCTTCAAAGTGCTAACCAAAGTTATCACCAGCAATCATACACTGGCAATTGTTTTTTTTTTCCTTGACTACACAAATAACAGAGGGTACAAATGATTACAATCATAGTACTTTCATGCCACATAATAATCTCAGTACAAATATCCTGCAAGTTAGCAGGAAAAACCTAAACAAGCTTCCCAACAGGATCTTTCAATACCCTATGAGATGGAATCTCCAAATCCCATTGAGCCATAGAAGAAACCACAGGTGACTTCCCAATAAAACAGAAGTGTTCAGTAATTAACAAAACACAGTAGGCAAGTTAAAGTTACTCACTGAATTCATAAACAGATCAGTTAATTAGGCTATGCTCCATGGTCACTAAGAATCCATAAACTCAGGCTGAGGTCTCACAAGGGCCTGTTTCAAAGGAAGCACCTCAGGCTACATCCGATCCATGAAAAGAACAGGACCAGGTGCCACTGAGCCCAGAATAACATATATTCAAGATATATACATATCTCAATGGTAGGCAGGCAGCTACAAAGCACCTCTACTGTTGGTTTGGGAGAAAACCAAGAAACGTCAGGGATGACCCTATGAAGGAATGCTAAGAATTTCTTCCTAAAAATGCTGTTCAAAGACATCAGCATAAAAACTAAAGCTCTGGAGTGATGCTAAAGTAGCCTGGCCACTGCTTTTATCCCTGATCGTCACTCAAGAAAAACAGCATATTCCAAGCTGTGTGTGGAGATCACAGATCTCCAACATACAAGGTTAAGACTGGCTCAGAACAACTAGGTGCTCTCATCAATGAACTAGGGTCTAAGTGAGGGCAAGTGTGTCATCCTTGCCAGTCTCCAAATCACAACAAGCCTAAGCAAGCCGAAAGTACTGCCGATTCTCCTCTCACTCTCCCCCAATGACAGAGTTTCTTCTTAAGGTATTAGGACAAACAACGCAGCCTCACCTGGCATGCCCGCAGCCAGTCCTTGTCCAAAAGCAAGAGCAGAATTCACTGCTGCAGCTGCCACTAGTGGATCTGTTTGCTGTCCCTGCTGGTTCTGATTCGGGGTCAAAGGACGCTGGCTGGCTCCTCCACGGAGAACCTGGGAGACAGAAATAAATCAATTACTTTTTTCTCACTGGCAATACCTAAGACCTACCATGTGCTCTACGTCTGGTCGACTTTTAAAAATTAATAGTTGTAAACCATTTTTCTTATAGTGGTTTTATATGGCATGGCTATTAGGATGAAAATTCAATTAACATCTCATATAATGAAATTTCCTTCTACAATTCTTAAACATATTATCTTTATAAGCAGTCAAAAGCATATAAAAGTGTTGATTCATTCATTAATCACATACTTAATGCCTACCATCTGGCAGGTACTAGGGATAAAGCAATGAACAAGACAAAGCCCTTGCCCTCTTGGAGCTTCTGATCTAGTGAATGAGACAGACAACCAACAGTAACTATAACAGACGTCAGTGCTCTGACAAACAGAGGGTGACGAAGGAAGAGTACGATGGAGTGGGGGAGGGGGTCTAGACAGGACGAACAAGGATAATTTACCCACATAATTAAGATAAAATACCTGTGTCTTTAAAAAACACACACACACACAAAAGAAGTTATATTTTCTTTACGGAATATGAGAGCATTTTCTCTACCCTATGATACTATTCCCATTCATCAAGGCCCAAATGGCCCCAAATGAGCTCCAGATTTGATGTAGGAGGCTTCTGACCTGTTTCTATTTCTCCTGCCATAACATTCCACAAACACACAGCAGTCTAAATGGAGACGAGTATTTGTCAAGAACACTGACACGTGAGCGCAGAAAACTAGTTCTGCGACTGTGATAAAGGATCTACGTTTTATTAAACAGGTATCAAGACGCTGGTAAACACTCCGAATTCTCGAAGAATCTACTCCAGAAGATCTATATACTCCAGGAAGTAAGAACGCAAAACCCAAAGACCAAGGCTAAAAATTACCAAAGTTTATGGACGACGCATTGTGCAATGTCTTCAAAGACAGAGTTCTTAGATCGTTTTCACTATCGCTTTGCTATTTATAAAAGACACGTGGTCAGAACGTGGGTACAGATTATTCTTGGTAAAAACATTTGGTAAAAAATGTAAAAGACAAACACACCAACAATCAAATATTTATTACATGAGCATAAAGTGGACAACACTGTCCTTATTGGCAAGAAGAGATGCTAGACACTTAATTTACCCAAAGACTCTTATTTCCTTATCTGTAAAACTACTGAGAGTAACAGCTCATCTTGCAGACGTGTTGGGAGTATTAGAACTAACGTCTGCAAGGCACAATGCCTGGTACCCCAGAGACAATCGATAACCAACAGCTAACTGCCATCAACATATTAGGCAATTTATTTCTGTTTGTGACCTAAAGAATCTAACAGACTTTACAAGAGAAGGAGTGCTTCAATCTACAACGATAGAAGAGTGAAGGGAGGCTGCCTAGGGGAGTGTTTGGGCCAAGACTTAGCAGATGCCTAACCAATAACCCAGAAGACCTCTCACTCTAAGAAAAGTAAACAGCATGTACAGAGATATGGCAAATACTAACAGCTCAAGAACTAATAAAACATCAATGAGGGGCCAGCCCAGTGGCACAGTGCTTAAGTTCACACGCTCTGCTTCGGAGGCCTACAGTTCACAGGTTCAGATCCAAGGTGTGCACCTGCACACTGCTCATCAAGCCATGCTGTGGCTCCATCCCACATACAAAACAGAGGAAGACTGGCAAAGATGTTAGTTAAGGGCCTATCTTCCTCACCCCCCCACCCCAAAAAAAAACTCAGTGAAAGGTTCGTTTTCACAGGACATAATCAACTAGGCTTGTGTGTGATTAGAAATTGTGTGGAAAGGTCAGGGGATAGGGGAAGGGACAAGGTGCCAGAATAAAGGGGTGGTCCAGACTATTGAGTGTTGTTGTAATGAAGACAGTGACATGTTTCCTTTTTGCCCACTCTCCAGAAATCTGTGTGCTACCTTGATGAAACATCACAGTTCTTAAGTCAGCTGCCAAAGTTCATATATTTCAATTTCACCAAGAGCCACTGGGTCTGGATTTTATGGAAACAAATACATAAAATTTCACAAGTAACATTTTAACATCTAACAAAATCAAGAAAAATGACTCAATATCTATTTGTAAAGCACTATCCTAGGAGTAGGTTTACTACCTATCTTCACAATGCAAAAGCTGTTAAATTCAAACTTCTCGCCAAAGGTGCTGAGTTAAACTCAGTAAAATCTACCTGTACTTAACAGGCAAGCAGATGCTCCATGGGGATATTTTAATTAATAACCATTCATCCTTCTGTTCACCATGCTCACTAGATGATCATCTACAGTCTCCCCCAGTCAAGACAGTGCAGAAGGCATTCTAAACTCTGCTCTCTCACAACGCAATCTCCAACACCAACTCACCACCAAGTTTACCACCTGTGCTTGGGTTCAACCCAACACCTAGGATTTTTTCTTTAACAAACATTTTGAAATAGAAGAGAATTCAATTTTATCAAGTGTCAAAGGAACCTTCAAAAAGGATGAAAAAGGAATCAGAAGTAAGATGGAATGGCTGGAATGTCACTGAGTCTGCTGAAAGTTCCAGCAATTAGATTTGGAATACTTGGCGTGCCTAGAACATAACAAATGCTTTCTGATAAAATGTAAAGGCCAAAAAGGCAAAAAGCAAAGTTTAAAAGGGTCTCCCATTTCAATGACTATGACAAAGGAGTTCACCAAGAAAATTCTATTCTCCTAAAATAACTTGAGAGAAATCGGCAAAAATAACACAAACTAAAATTTGCCACCCTATTAAAAAGTAATGCTAATAACATTTTCATAGTAGGGTTTGTAACTATGGGTGACAGAAAACTCTGAAATGCAAATTATCATGATTATTTTCTAGCTAAGGAATCTACATTTGAAGAAGTTATGCAACTTGCCCTAGCTGCGACCTGGTAAGAGACAGAACAAACCCAGATCTGAGGTTTTCTATAACTGCAGACATCACAATATGGTCAGAAAACAGCACAGGTTGGGAAATTATAGATTTGTGTTCAAATCTTAACAACTTAATATTTGTGTGACCCTGAGTAGACAAATGCCATTTCCTCAATCTTAGGATGGGAAGTCATATATTTATCAGAATCAGAATAAGTAAAAGAGGGGCTGGCTCAGTGGCATAGTAGTTAAGTTTGCACTCTCCACTTTGGTGACCCAGGTCACAGGTTCAGATCCCAGGCATAGACCTACATACTGCTCATCAAGTCACACTGTGGCAGCATCCCACATACAAAACAGAGGAAGATCGGCAACAGACGTTAGCTCAGGGCCAATCTTCCTCACCAAGAAAAAAAATAATAATAAGTAAAGGAAATTATACGTGGAACACTTAGCTTTAAACAGAAAGTCTTCAATAAGAAGTACTGTACTATTGCTATTTTTCTTGTTTACTCTATTAGACCTAATTTTAAAATATGGTAATTACTTCTGTCCTCCAAATCCACAATAACTCGGCAGCCATTTAAACACAAAGATGATCACACAAATAAATACCGACTGTCCACAAAGAGTAGCTATTGTAGTTATTATTGATACACACCACTGATTCTCTCAAGAAATTATCTGCTGAATTCCCTTAGATACCTCACACTATTGCAAGGAAAATCCCACAGCAGCTTCCGATATCTTACTATAAAAATACTGACCTACGACAAACTAGCTAGAATTGCAAGACCTGTGTTTGTCCTATAATTTTGTGGAATCTAAAAAATTAAACATGTACTCTTTTACTGAGATTGATAAAAAGCAAAGAACTCTTGTCTGGATCCTATCATATGTGCATATACGAGCATGGTGTTTTGTCTCAAAAAACACATTTAATTTGCGACGCATATCAAAAGCCTAAATCTAAGTGCTCATTTTATTTGCTTGAAAAAAATTCCATTTCTAGGAATGTATTCCATGGAAATAATCCCAGACTTATGCAAAAGGATATTGATCAGTCTATTTATAACACAAAATACTAAGTTAAATACCAAATAATAGTGGACTGGTGGAAATAAAGTATGGAATAGTCTTTGATGGATTTAATACAGCCAGCAAACATTAGGTAACATGGAAAAGTGTAAAAACAGGAGGCAAAACCATGTGGAAAGCATAATCCCAATTTTAGAAGGCAGAAATTAAATAATGAGGCTAGAATGACAGATACTAAACATTGTTTTTTTCTGACATGAAGACTTAGGGTGATTTTTTTTTCTTTGAGTTTTCCAATTCACCACAATTTTCAGGAATAAATAGGTGTTATTCTAATAAGCAGGAGAAAATGGCCTATTAAAAATAAAAAGACACACAGTCATGTGTCCCTTAACAACGGAGATGCCTTCTGAGAAATGCATCATTAGGCAACTGCATCACTGTGCACACATCCGAGTGCGCTTACATAAGCCTAGATGGCACAGCATGCTACACACCCAGGCTCTATGGTACTAATCTCAGGGGACCACCATTGTCTATCTGGTCCGCTACTGACCAAAATGTCGTCTCATGGGGCACATGACTATATTTAGTTTTGCAGTTATTATCCTTTCCCAACTCAATTAAAAAGCTCTTATTCCTATAAGTTAAAACAGATATAACAGGTTTAAGATTTATAACCAATTCAACAGATGTTATAAATAAGCAGTCTGAAGAACTAGTACCTCCCCTTTGATGGCAACTTAACTGGTAAGAGAGCCAGAAGTGATCTGAGAACGGTGCTTAGCAGGTTAACTATAGTATGGCAGAAAGAAAATTTTACTGTCAGTATGAATACACACTTTGCCACTTGCCAACTAAGTACCCTTAACTGGACAATCCTCTAAGCAGTTTTCTCATATGTAATACCATGATCTCACCTAGTTACATGCCCAAGGACCTAACACATAAAAGGCATTCCACAAGCACAGTGAAGTCTGAGCCTGAACTCAGAGAACACATAAGAGGGAACTCGCCCATGCACAGCATTTCTCTATCAGGACCAACATTACCTTTCAATCATATGCGATAACTAAAATTCACACGACGCTGGAGTACATTTTGTTTACATTTACCTGCTGCTGCCCTTGCTGAGCCTGTGGGGTGGTTTGCTGATTAGCAGAATTAGTTGCTGCAGCGGCAGCAGCGGCTTGCTGCTGGAAAAGACTGGCAGGGTAGACTCCCCAGGGCGTAACTCCGTAATACTGGTGAGGGACCACAGCTGGGCCTAAAAACAGCAAGAGTAAGGTAAGGAAGGTTAGGCTAGTCGAATCATCTCAGGGTTTCCAAACACTACATCTGACTCAGCACATCCTACTACAAAATATTAACTTAAGTATATACTGATTCCCTCTAGCTAATCATGAATTCTGTTTCTTAAATACAGAAAATATTATACATGATCCCCACACCAAAGTCTTCTAAAGTCAGTAATATACTCCAGGACTAGAGAAAGAAGCTAGCGAAGGACAAAACACCGCAGATACTGAAAGGGAGAATAAGTGATAGAAGCTCGAGGGGGTGGGCTTAAGGACAGATGGAGGACTTGCCCTTGGTCAGGAGGAAGGCAAAGGCATGTTTTTCCTCTGAGAAAGAAAGGAGAGAGGATAGATACAGACGAAGTCTGTTGTTAGAAGGGAAATAAATGGAGAGTTTATGTACTGGAAGTGATGGAACACAACAAAAGATGACGTGGTACCCTGCTTTCACTGGTGAAGATGGCACCTGAGGTGACTGATAGGGACAGGGGTCCTGGTGCTTCATTACCTCCAGAAATAAGAAGATCCATCAGTCTTCTGACAACAAAACCTCAACACTCCACTGAACCTCCACTGCTCAATTCTAAGAGGCTTGGTTTTCCTATTTCTACTTTTAAAGTCACAAAAGGTATTCAACACAACTACCTTTAGATATCAATAAATGAAATTTTACATTTAAGCCAAAGTTGAAAACAAATAGAAACAAAAAATATATAACATCTTGGCTTCTTACAGACCTGCTGAGTGCCCTAAACAAAACTAAGCATTTCGCTCTAACCTAAATTATCTGTTCACCTTTTTTTTTAAGAATTTTTTTTTATTTTTCCTTTTTTTCCCAAAGCCCCCTGGTACATAGTTGTGTATTTTTAGCTTGGGGTCCTTCCAGCTGTGGTATGTGGGATGCCGCCTCAACATAGCCTGATGAGCCGTGCCATGTCCACACCCAGGATTTGAACCAGTGAAACCCTGTGCCGCTGAAGCAGAGCGTGCGAACTTAACCACTCAGCCACGGGGCCGGCCCCTCTGTTCACCTTCTTGAGCAGCAAGCTGCAGCTGCAGACTCTGCCACTCAGAGGAGGCAACAGAGAAGTCACAGAGCTATGCAGCAACCTGGGTGTGGCAGAAATCTAAACCATAGAATTCTCTGAAGCTGCTGGCAAGAAACACCAAGGCTGCATATTTGCGAGCCAAGACATGTGCTCAAAGCCAGCTCCTCATATCTGCTGAAACCCATCTCCACTGAGAACTTTCTTAGTTAAGGGAGAGTTTAAAACATGTGCACCGTGACTGAGTAACAACCATGCCTTCCAACGGACTTCCAAAGAGTGTTTCAAACCCATCTATCTCACACAGGAGCTAATCCTACAGAAACACACACTCCAAAGCAAAAGAAACTGCACGTTTTTTGTTTTCCCATTTTCAGCTTCTAAAACACAAATAAGTCAAATAATATCACTGTCCAAAATTGCTCTGACATTCTCATTTGGTATTTTCTTTACCTGTGGGCTGAGCCAAGATCAAGCAGCTCTGTTTATTAGGGTGCCCACTGGGAGACACCACATCTGGGTGCAAAATGAAGGCACTGCTTAGAAAAGCTAGGCTGCAATATGAACTAATTCTTTTAACAAGCAAATGCGTTAAAAATTCTGAACTTATCAGAAGCTGAAGAGTCCAAAAACCACACCTGCAAGTTAAAATGAGTGGTGAGCCCCCAAACTCATCTGACTAGTGTTTATAAAGCAGGGTGGGTTTGGGTCAGTTAAAGAAAAGAACGAAAGAGAAAAACAACACAGTGCAGGGCCCACCTGAGCCTCAGTTTTCTCACCTGTAAAATGGGTGCAATAGGTGTAGGAGGGTTGCCACATCTATCGTGAAGGATTGGTGTGCAACCTGCAATGACAGTCCCAAGCCTCCCTCAAAAGCCAGCAAAGCCAACCTCCACTGTACACGGGCTACGGTTCCCATACACATTCACACCAGCTTTGACATCTTCTCAACTTGCCTTGCTACTCTGTTCCCTGGTCAGGCGGCCTATGGCTGAGTTTAGGAAAATACCCAAGGGCGCCTCATGAACTGAGCTTGGTTCATGAGGATGCCTGCTTCAATTCCTACGTGATTAACACCCCATGAGAATACGCAGTTTCACAGTCTGGGTAGTTAACATTTCCAGTTCTAGGTGAAAGCCCTCAAGTTATTTTCAGGCTGGCTGACATGATGACTACAAAAAGCAAGATTTTCATCGCCAAACTGTGATCTCAGCAAGAACAAGTGTGTCATCCCTAAGACTGGTGAACTGTTTCAAATAACATGTAGTAAGTTAGTAGAGGAAGAAAGTACTGAGAAGACAATTCAAGGTAACATGGACAACGTATGCTTTGGTGACGTGCATGACCTAAGTCAAATCCCGACGCTGCAATGTTTAAATCGTGTGGCCACAAACCTAACAGCTCTCTGAGCCCCAAATTCCTAACCTGCAAAATCATCCAGTAACTTCTACGAGAGAAAAAGCACTCAGCACAATGTCTGGCAGAGAGTTAATAAGAGTTCAATAAATATTAATGGCAGTTAGCAAGGATCATTCTGGTAGGAAGAGCATTCTATATCCGCCAAAGGCAAGGGGCACAGAGAAACTATACTACATATATTCCCATTACAACCCACGCCAAAATGTGAACAATTCTAAAGAAAATGAGAAATTCTATACTGCATTTGAGTTCATAATTACAAATCGCATGTTATATAATAAGTGAAATCTTACAATAACACTTGGTCATGATTAACATGACTTGGAGGGCTCTGGCCCCACAGAATATTTACTTTGGAAGACATTCAGTTTCTCCTAACATTGAATTCAATCTACCACATATTTATAACCCCACTATGGTGACAGCAACTGTGTCACACAGAGTCAAAGAACAAAAATGCCTACCCTTGAAAGAGTTCAGTCTCAGGGGAAATACGCTCACGTATACATACAGAAGCAAATAAACACAAAGCGCTAATAAGTAACAGAGAAAGAACAGGGAAGGGTGAGTAAAACAAGGCTTTCTAGAAGTGACAACGCCAGCTAAGAAGTTTCCTAGGCAAAGAATGGGAAACGAGGGGCCGGCCCAGCGGCATAGCAGTTAAATTTGTACGTTCCATTTTGGCGGTCCAGGGTTTACGAGTCCATAGCCCACACAGAGACCTACACAAAGACCATCAAGCCACGCTGTAGCGGCATCCCATATACAAAATAGAGGAAGACTGGCACAGACGTTAGCTCAGTGACAATCTGCCTCAAGCAAAAAGAGGAAGATTGGCAACAGATGTTAGCTCACGGACATTCTTCCTCACACAAAAAAAAAGAACGGGAAAAGAGTTTACTACAAAGGACTAAGGAGACCATAGGGTCCAAAGACACGGAGACCTACGCCAGTGTGGCATCCGCAGCAAGCTAAAATCAGTTTAGTATTGTTAGAACGTACGATGTGAGCCAGTTTGGAGGGGGAGAAAGTGGTGGACGTGTACAGACATCATGTACAAGTCACGGAGAGATTCCTATACATTACGGGTCTCCATCCTCGCAAATTCTCAGAATGTCACGGCAGCTTCTTAAAAGTACTGATCTCAAAGAACAACAGACCACCACCATCCAGGTAGGTTGGAATGACCAGCCACGTTTGATAATAACTGCAGTATGTTATATTACGATGGATAAGACAGAAATCAACGACGGGTTTAAGCAGAAGGGTGAAAGGGTTAAGATTTGTGTTCGAGACAGTTTTCTTGAATAACTTAGCGGGGGTGAAGGAGTGGGGAGAAGCAAGGAAATTAGGAACACGTAAGAGAACAGCTGCAAAAGCCTAAGTAAAGAGTATAAGGACCCAGACCACGGCTGACTAGAGGTAGGAGGAAGACCTGGGGCAAGGGGAGAAATTCCCGAAATACATATGGGCAACTGGTGGTTCCGTGGATCAAAAATACCTATACAGAAGGTAGCTGATTAATTTGCCTTTGAATACATTCAAGTCTGAGGTTACAGCTAAGCAGAGATATCCAGCTGGCAGGCAGATGTCACTGGAAATCAGGAGAGAAATCTCCACGGGTGACACAGACGTGTGAGAGTATAAAGAACGCATGCCCATTAGAACGACATCTTAGCAGGCTGAGCAAACCCCTCCGCAGCAGAAGGTCTCACCTAGCGTTGCTGCTGCAGCCAATCCAGCTGTGTAGGGGTCCGTCCCCGGGGGAGCAGCGCTGATGATGTACGGATTGGGGACAAACGCAGCGGGAGCTAAACCTGCTGAAAACACACCTGTCAGTAAAAACACACTTGACTACAACTGCAGCCCTACAGAACACCTACAGAGTTTGGCTTTCATTCCAGGCTATAGGTGAGGAAAAAAGAAAAAAGAGAACATAGGACAGGTTGAGAGTAAAGAGAAACTGTAAAAGATAAAATAATCCCTATGCTAAAAATTATGGTGACTTTATCTATCATCTCTTTGTTTTTACCTTTGCTAAAGAATTACAATTAAAACTGTTCTGCAGTTTTAAATTCAGCACAATTTTTAAAAGACCATTAAAATTATAACAGGCTAAAATAAAGCAATTTAAAAGACTTTGTAATGGGATGGAGGTAAGAATTTATTTCCATTTAAAACAATATTCCACGCAGTTTTCCTCAAAGAAAATGTATGAGTATTTGTAAAAACTACCATCTATAATTACAACCATAAATTAAACCAGACCCAGGCAAAGGCCTTCACGCCTGGCCTTACTGTGTCTAGGTTGGAAGCACATCTTTCCTTGCACAGCATACCACAATCCATGACTGGCAATCTCCTTTCTATTCAACCATGTCATGTTGACACATCAAAAGAAAAAAAATTCTACTTCAACTTATTGATACTTATAGCACTTTGTTTCAGAGACTTTAAAAAGGTCAGGGGATGGAGGGGGAGGTGTAAGCAATAAAACAAATATATGTACATCAAAATATTAACAATCACTGTACGAAAAGAGTAAAGCTATTTTAAAAACCAGCAATTACATGAGAACACTTTTTAAAATTTTTAATACATGCTGCTTGGAAAATGGATTTATAGGTTCCATTTGCTGCTTAATAAGATGAGAAGTTGATACATCCACAGCCTATACAACCCCAACAAGGACAAAATTATTGTTATTTAATAGATTTCATCTAATCTTACCAACAGAGTGGATGCTAGTCACTACTGTATAAATACTCTAAACCCAGAAACAGTGAGACAGAACAATAGCTGGACACTAAGAAATCTTATGATTTGAGGTCTAGAAGGTGTGCCAAAAATAAAGAACATGGCTCAAAACAAGTGAACAAGAGAAAGAGGCCATGTACTCTGAGGGATTTGTGTGGCTTTCTATCATCAGTCCACGCTACGGGGTTTCAGAGCAGCCAGCTACCCTAACACGGTGGCCGCCCCTATAACAAGGGAGCCACAGACTTACCGATGTGAGGCTGATGAGCAGCTGCCAGAGCATACTGCTGCTGCTGAGCCGCTGTCAGCTGCTGGACGGCAAGCGCGTTGGGCCTCTGGAACAGCTGCGGTAAGAGAAAGCCATGGTGAGGTTAGAGAAACTGTCTCACGAAATAATTTTAAAACCTCTCTGAATAAAAACTTCTCTAACCGCTCGTTTAGGCACGATACTTTAAACAAAAATGTTCTCATGCTCTACTCCCTTACCGTGGTATTGAGAAGCTTCACAGTTCTGCTTTCCCCTCTCTCCCTACTTCAATTCGGTGCACCCCGTTCCCAAGTGCTGACTACTTCATAGGTTACACATCCTCGGAACCAAACATACATATAAATGCCTAACGGCTCTCAACAAACCAGAAAGTTCTGCCTGTCCTGAGGCACAGTGAAAAGTTAAATGTACTACAAGATGACTTACCATGTTGCCCCTACTGCCATTATCTCCCCTCAGTTCTTTCAAGACCCCCACAAACACTTTGAATTAATCCTCACCTGCTCACATTTTGGAAAGGAAAATGGAAAGTACTCATTTCATCCTCTGGCTGCCTCTTCTTGGGAAGATGATATTGAATACCTTCCTCAACTAGTAGCTTATTATACTGAGTAAACTCAACAACTGCCCAACTTTCGGGAGCTCCCGAGTTTCCTAGGATCCCTATCTTCATATGTAGGAAATCAAACAACAGAAACACAGCTGCTATTAACAAAATCTGGATTATGAGTTCAGACTAGCACACTTCTTAGTTCCCAAGAAATGGAAAGGCCTTCAAAGGTCCTGACACTAAGAATATCCCAAGATTCTATCTGAATACAAAGTCAATCATTCTCTCATTCATTCTACAAATATTTATGAAACAAACAATACCTGCTAGGCACTGTGGAAGGAACGGGGGATACAACAGAATAAAACGTTCATACATTTTAGTACGAATAGTATTGGTACAAAGAAAGGGAATGCCGGTGACCTGACTGTGGATTGCCTTGACGTGCCTCCTTCCAAGGAGTCATACTGAAGATTTCTTTATTTGCTGAAATCGGACTGAGAGCACTTACTGAAGGGACCGCCCCAGAAAGGACCTTCAACCTACCTGCTCTTTCTAGAGAACTTTTCAACAGCTCCGCTGACGTCACTAGATGATATATAACAGACACCATGGATCTTGAATTACAAATGCCCTCATAAAGAGACCTGATTGCTTCAGACATTAGGAGATAAAGTCATTCCATCAACTCAACTTAATTATCGTCACAACTGGACTTTCAATGTTATCCTAGGCAGTGGAAAGACTTTATCCCAGGATTTGGCTACTTGATGAGTAGACTGATTTTAAATAACAAAAGGTGAATATTTTGAACATACTTGCCAACTTCACCTTTTACTTCTCTTTCTATACATTCATTTTCCTAAAAGTCAAAGTAAAATTAGGCTTTACTTTTACAGTATGAATGTCAAAAGTTAGCATGTACAGATTTTAAAAATACTTTCGAGTTTTTTATTTTCAAAGGTTAAAGAAAAGAAAAACTCCATTATGATGCTGATAAAAAGATAACACTGGGGCTGGCCCCGTGGCTGAGTGGTTAAGTTCATGCGCTCCGCTGCAGGCGGCCCAGTGTTTCGTTGGTTCAAATCTTGGGCACAGACATGGCATTGCTCATCAAACCACGCTGAGGCAGCATCCCACATGCCACAACTAGAAGGACCCACGACGAAGAATATACAACTATGTACTGGGGGGCTTTGGGGAGAAAAAGGAAAAAATAAAATCTTTAAAATAAGAAAAGATAACACTACTTTTTAGGCACTGATTAAATATCAAGTCTTCCAAAGAAACACTGGAATCTACAGACGATATATCGAGGGGCCGGCCCCTGCGCCGTGGTGCAGTTCAGTGTGCTCCGCTTCGGCGGCCTGGGTTCAGGATTTTGGAACCCCAGATGTGCACCTACATCACTCACTGGCGGCCACGCTGTGGCAGTGACCCACGTATAAAGTGGAGGAAGACTGGCACAGATCTTAGCTCAGGGTTAATCTTCCTTAAGCAAAGGAAAAGAAAAAAAAAAAGAGGAAGACAGGCAACAGGCGTTAGCTCAGGGCAAATCTTCCTCAGTAAAAAAAAAAAAAAAAATCAAAACAATTGCTCACTCCAGGAAGGTGGCCAATCAGTATTATTTGGTAACTGTGATCTTGTGATTTCTGCCAACTTGGTTTCAAATTTCTGTTTTGCCTAAAGGACAGTGTCTTGTTGTATTCCTACCAACAGATGGCAGAACACCCGAGAGGGGCAGCCAGGAGAGAGAAAACAAGTAAAACAGTGGAAAGCTGTTTATAAAATTTTCCCAGGTTGTAAAAATACCTCATAGTTCCACTAAATATCTACTATCTCTTCAACGGGTCTCTGGAATTTTCCTAGCCTAAATCCTTTTGAAATATTTAACATGTCAGACATTGCTCATGCTAGCCTCTTTCCTCTATCCTTCTTTGCTCTGCTGCAAATAAAATAACTCATTTCATTTAACAGACATTTTTTTGAACACCTATTATTAGCTAGGTGCTGTGAGGTGGAGATAGGGAAACAAAGATGGTGTAGTCAGAACACAACTCTTAATGTTATCTTGATTTATTAACCAAAAGCAGTATTCCAAAGCCATTCCACTTAACTTATCCTCGCTTTGTTTTTTTTGTTTTGTTTTGTTTTGTTTTCTTGCTGAGCAAGATTTGCCCTGAGCTAACATCTGTTGCCAATCTTCCTCCACTTGCTTGAGGAAGATTCACCCTGAGCTAACATCTGATACCAGTCTTCCTCTATTTTGTATGTGGGTCACCGCCACAGCATGGCTGCCGGCAAGTGGTGTAGGTCTGAACCTGGGAACCAAACCTGGGCAGCTGAAGTGGAGTGCACCAAACTTAACCACTAGGCCACAGGCCCAGCCCCTTGCTTTGTACGTCTTTAACATTACATGTAACTCGTGTGTATGTGTATTGCATCTGTAAATATACAAACACGTACTGTATGTGAATACCATAAAAGTAATCATTCTGGGGGGTTGGCCCTGTGGCCGAATGTTTAAAGTTTCATGCACTCCACTTTGGTAGCCTGGGTTCACAGGTTCAGATCCCAGGTGCAGACCTACACCACTCATCAAGCCATGCCGTGGCAGTGACTCACATACAAAATAGAGGAAGACTGGCACAGATGTTAGCTCAGGGCTAATTCTCCTCAAGGAAAGAAAGAGGAAAATTGGCAATGGATGTTAGCTCAAGGGCAAATCTTCCTCAGCACCAAAAAAAAAAGTAATCATTCTGCATCACATTAGTTTGTGGCTGTCACCACCATGTTACCACACTTTGAGAGTAGGGACTATTACTTTTAACTAAAACATCCAGGCCCTACAAGAGCTCCCATACATCTTACATTTGAGAGTTGATTAATATCTCAGTGATTATGGTGAACAGAGAAAGAATTATTTCCTTGAGTGCATTTTCCAGTAAACAATTAACAAAAGTAAATTATGTATCTACAGCAGGCAGATTTGATTACAGCATAGATTACAGCAATTCTGGCACATTCTCTTTATGTAAATGGTTCAACAGTAACTGGAAATACAGGGTATTCAAAACAAAATTGGATAATTGGCAAGTAATGGATTCCAAAGGATCCTGAAAAACTCATATTAATGCCATCTGCTGGGCAAAGCACTGAGGTCTGTTAATATTTTCATGATTTTCACAAAGCAAGCCAATAGTAATGGAGACATAATACTGTGAGATTTGGATAAAAATGCTTATTTTAAGGTCAGTATAATGACAAATGTGCCACTACTGATTACAACTTACTTGAGTAAAATTCCTAAGTTGTTCAGGAGACTGAATGCAGGGGAAAATATACCAACTATTTCAAGCTAATCAAGGTTCCTAATAAGCAATACTGAAGGCATTAATTTGGGTACGACATAAGCAAGCTGGTTTGACTCCCTTCTCTGTCACTATATAACCTTACAAAATATACTCTGCAGGACTTTTATTCCAGAAGGAAATCTGGGCAGTCAAAACCACTCAACATACTGACTGACATATAGCTGGCATCTTATAAAATATTACTATTGTTATCAATAATAATTGTTGGCATAAAAACACTGTTGTTGAGTTTTCGGAATCTGGAGGCGTAATATATAAGTATGGGGTTAGCAAAAGTGAAAGCCTACTCCCTCCCAAGAAAATGTACTGCCAGCCCCGGGCTTTTACCAACTTAAAGCAATACACATAGTGGATAGAGGATAAGAGCATAGACTTTGGGGCCAGAAAGGCTGGATTCGTTATCTCAGCTCCAGTGCTAACTTCCTATGTGACACTGGACAAGAGAATCTCTCCATGCCTCATTCTCCTTCTCTCTCTAATGGGGACAATAAAGATACGTCTAACTCAGAAGGCTGCTGTAGATATTAAAATTAATGCACATAAAGCACTTAAAACAGTCCCTTATGTGTGATGTTCTTGCTGATGAATGGGGAGAGCGCCGCCACAGACACACAGCTCTTGCGTGAGTCACCTCTTACGGCTCCTCCTCCAACAAGGCAGCCCCTGATGTGGCAAGCAGAAGGCAAGACTCTCCTGAGACAGTGTTAACATCAAATCCCAGAGAGTTCATGAGCACCAACTGCTGTCAGCAGTTCAGAGATAACAGGGAGAAAAGAAAAATCTTTTGGTTTTTGTTGTTGAGTACTTTTTACAATACACTCCATGCAGAAAAACTATGAATGCAGTTGAATTTGAAGGTCAGACAACTCCATACGGCAAAAGGCTTTGTGTTTCTAGTCCTAGGTCCACGGGAAACAACCTGGAGCCAGAAACCCAAACAAATGTTCACACGGCTTCTTAGCCTACGACCTCCAGGAAGTCTCTTAAGGCTCCGCGTCTTCATTTTCTGATCTGTAAAAATATAACACTTGCCTTACCTCATGGGGCTGTTGTCAGGATTTATACAGAAAAACACTAAAAATATTACATCAATGATGGGACTATAAATTATTAAGAAAAAAGTGTACCTTGGAGCCAGTCCTCAGTACATGAAATTTGTGAAAGTTTGCCACTGTTTCAAGCTTCCAGATCAAAGTCCATTTTTCACCAGGTTATTTAAACAAGTGCAATGGTCAACTAATGATTACAATGACTTTTGGTTTGACAGGTACATACAGAGCATGCTGTCAAATTTGAAAAAAAGAAAAAATTCTTCACATTTCTTTAGCAGATGAAGAATCTGACTCCAAAATAAATGATTTCTAAATAAGGTGAGAAAAACAAAATATATCCTTCCGCCAAGTAAATTACTATCTTTTGAGGAAAAGCATATCATAACATTTTGGCAAAGTCAAGGAACAATAAAGATAAGCTTCAACTGACCAAACGCTAACTAAGGTCAGAAGTCAAACGGTGACTCTACACATGACACTAAGAGAATAATCTTCCTCTCATCTGTAAACTGAAAACAAAAACATTAAATACTTATTTTAAAACCATGCACGCACTTGGCCTCCTAAGAGTGGCATTTAATCACTAACACACTTTTAAAAGCAACGCACGCCAAGTTCCTTTCCCATCTGAGAAGGGCTGTGAAGAAGTGAATATAGTACTTCAATTATGATTTCCAGAGTGTTTTTTCTTTGTTAAAATTCATGCCCAGCAGGTGAGAGTTTTCGTACACCAGTATACAATGTTGTAAAAACATGCTACATTAGGCTATTTTTAGATGAACTGATTCTAAATAAACATCAACAATTAGTCTGATTAATTTATACAAATATTCTGGATTTGTAATATAATGAAACCTAGTGATAATTTTCTAAAATATACTTATATAGAATATTAGAAGAATTAAAATAAAGAATATTACTCAAGGATCATAACACAAAATGGTATGAACACATTATATATGAACTGTTCACTGTATTTTTCAGGATCAAGGAGAAGACAAAGAGAGGAAAGTGAGGAAAAGGGGAGAATACTCCACAGATATCAATGCGCATTTCAAATTACCCTAAATTAGGGGTTCTTAACTCTGGATCTTTGTACTTGGGATAGGCAAAATTATCTTTACTCTCATAAAATGTAGCATGTCCTTCAATTGTGATTGTAGTGAACAAATCAGATTAACATTAGCAATACATCTGTGACCCAAGTGCCAACAGACATCACATATTTTCCCGTTACTTTACAGTTGTTAGACATCTCAAAATCCTGGTTATCCTCATTATGATAGTTAGTACACCTAGTTCTATTTCATGCATCATATGATAAAGAAGCAAATACATCATTATAAATGTGCTGTTAAATATTTTATAGCTATTTTTATTTAATTGGCATCCTCTGTAATCCTACTTACACTACACATTTTAAAACATTATTCTGAGAATTCAATCCAGAGATTTCACCTAACTGCCAAGGGGTTCACGGCACAACAGAGGGAATCGCTGCCCTAAATAAATCTTAGAAAGGTGAAGTTTACGAGTAACCTCACTACCCAAAACCGAAAGTAACCCTAGCTACCATTAAGTTTGTAATCGACTAAATGAAAATTACCTTTTCTATATTTCCAGGCTGCTCTACCTTATGTATCTCAATATAAGCCCATATGAAGTTTTATGAAACCAACTTACTGCACCAAATCAAAGCCCTTATTAAAAAGAAACAGAACACAAGAAGGAACTACTTGTCAATTTCCAAACAAGATCCCCTCATAAAACCACAAATAAAGCTGCCCTATCAATTGTAGCAAATAACTCAAAACTAGAAAAAAATGATAGTCTTTGACACCCATTTAAGAAAACCAAGACAAAACAGCAGAATGTACAGAAAAGTATGTGCCACACTAGATCTCCGGCTCTAGCCTCACAGTCATTAATACTGACTGGGACTCAGGCCTGGCTCTCAAGGCCTCTGTGACCCGGACTCGATAACCAAACGCACCTCTATTTCCCCTTCTCCATGCATCTTCCACTCTTGCCAGCCTAAGACCAGACCACAGTCACGTCCATCTCCATAGCTCTGCTCTCTTAACTGCAGCAATACAGACTCCACTTGTCTTTCAAATCAGGTCCATGCAACCTTGGTCTTCATCAAGCTCTCCCCTGTTCTGGTAGCATTTCTGACCAACAAACTTAGCACTCAGGTCCTCAACTGTTCCACAATTGTTGCATGTATGACAGCTTTACTATGAACACTAGCTCTGTTCACTGTGGGCAGAACCGAAGGTTCCTGGAAGGACACAACAGTCAACAGTTAACTGATTAACATGGATAGAGAAATGTCTAAAGCTGCCGATAAACCAACACTCAGCACAAATATTAAACCATGATAATTAAGTCATTCCGTCTTAAAAATATGTCACTCTCCATAAGGCAGCAAAGTCAGTAAGACACACAACACTATCTGCGAACCTCACAAGTCACCCTTCTTCAACCTCAACTACGCCTGGGATGACTGCTTCTGTACTATCTACTGAATATGCACCTGTTAATTTCTAACTTTAATCCTTCAGGTTTACTATTTCCTCCACTGGAATTTCCATTCTCTTCCTGGTATAAACAAGTCTCTCAAGACACCACTCAAGATCGCCTCTTCCGTAAGTCCGTCCTTCCTGAGAGAACAGAGTACACTCGGGTCTCAGGTTCCTAGGACACGGGCATGAATGGTCGCATCACTTGTCAGTGAGTACTTCCTTACACTATTTAAATAACCAAATAAGTCAGAATAACTAAACTGAGAGCCATGGGGGTCGGGGGGAGCCCATTTCAATCAAGAAGATATTCTTGGCTACAGGTGAGAACAAAAAATGCAAACAGAGGTTATAACCTGCAGTCCACAGATCTGTGATCTCCCTGAAGTTATCCACAACATTCGGTGGGTGCCAAAAGAATTACGTACATTTTTCTGATAAGAGGATCATGGCTTATGATTAGGTGGCAACAGAGGGCCGTGGCCCTAAATGGTTAAATAGCGATCCAGGAGGCAGATTTCCTCAATCTGATACAGGTCTAGTCGTTTGTACGTGGGGCACGAGGTGGCGGACGAGGTCCATAGGACTCGCATGTTAGAATGCATGCTAGGCCTCCAGGAGCAGCCTCCAGACCTCTTAGGAGGCTGGTTTCAAATTTTAGTTTTGAGAAGCATATTAAATACAGGAGATGTTCGAGATATTATAACAGGGATATGGAAAAAGTTCCCTGAAAACTTGGTCTGCTAAAGCGAAGCAGAGGACATAGAGGGGACAAGACCCAGACCTTACTCAAGGAGTTTACAGTTTAACAAGGACTATTAGCAAATAATCATAACACAAGGCAGAATATGGTGACTCCTTTTCTTAAGGAAGCACAATGCACTACAGAGCTCTAAGGAGACAGACATGACAACTTTTTGATTTGGAGATCAAGAAAGGTAACAGCATTGGACCTTGAAGAATGAGAACAATTTAAATTAGTAGAAATGGGAAGGGGTATAAAGTGTGATGAAAAACAAAAGGGTAAGAAAGACTGGAGGGATAAAAACGTAAGAACACCAATCTCCAGTAGAAAAAGGACCTTTCCTTCTTAACAACTACTGGCAAGAGCCTTTGAGAGGTTAAGGGTCTTGAAGATACTTGGAGTCTTGAGGCACTGGGTCCCAGGCAGGCTATCAGGGTGCCGAGTACTAGAATGTGTCAAACAATCTACTCAGCAAAGTAAGAATCAGGGGCCCATGGACTAAAACAACAGTGACCACATCATATGATGGTGGTACATCTTTCTAACAATGCCCCTATGTAGCAGCAACAAACGCGTATAGGAAAAGCCAGAACCCAACAAGAGTTTAACTTTCAAAATAATAACATTCACTTTCAAAAACTGCTGAAATGAGAGACGTGGTGGAAGCACCCCAGGTTTTATAAATCTGAGTGGGTGCTGTTTTTAATGTAATTGTGTTAACTACTTGTGGGTATGCAAAAGTATATTTCTGTCTGAGAATCTAATAATTGTCCAATCTCCCAAAAAACTGGTAAAATTATTCTGAAACCAGAGACCAGTAAATCAAATGAGAATCCCAACTCTGGCTATGAACTAAAGAACAACTAAATGAAAGAGAATCAGATTTTCATCCATAAGAGGTTGAAGACAAACACTTCTTAAATAATAAGCAGAGGATTAAAAAGGGTGAGACTGAGTACAGAAGAACCAAAAATGGCCAGAGTTCTAAGAGCTGCTGGGAAAGTTCAGACAAAGACAGAGCAGAAAGAAACTCAGGTAAAGAAAGAATCGGATAAAACTTCTTAATGTAAGTAGGTTAGAGGACACTAATTAGGAATAGCCTACACTGACAACCTCAATCGAGAGAGAGAAACTACCACATTAACATTCCAAGCTGGACAAGTTGAAATCTACACAGGAATACTGTGTCCCTATATTTGCTGATGTGGCACAAAATATTTTGCAGTCTAATATATCTTCAGCACCTGAAGCGATTTCTGGCTTCACTCAAAACTGCTGTTTTGAGGATTATGTGCAAAGAGGCAAAACAGTGTAAGAAGACTGTTTCACAGAAAGTCCAGTCTTACGAGAGGTGGGCACACCCCCTGGGAACTACAGAAGAACAGTGTGCACTTTTAGTTTACTCTCAACAAAACCTAACACATCCATCTGACACTGAGCGCAGGGCGTGCACATCGCATCATCCCTTAAAGGGATTGCCTTTGGTAAACGTCACCTGGTTAACTTTATTACCCAGTTGTCTATCAATGAAAATGCATTTAAAATCAGCTGTTTATGACAACTAAAGGGACAGTATGCTACAACTGATCTCCAAAGACCACAAGTCAATTTCCTCCCATAGATAGAGAATTTCTCAACTTCAAAACGAGATTTTAACCTTTCAAATCTACAAGTTTTATATTTATGTTCTAGTCCAAAGTTAAAGAGTATCAGAAATTCATGGCCCATCAAACTAATTCCAACAAGGGAGAATTAGTGGAACTTAACAAGTTTAGAAAGCTACCTGCCTCCTTTTATAATTCAGACAGATGATTTTCCTTTTAAAAAAAAATTAAACAGAATGATCAGTAAACCCTAGAGTTAGTCATACCATGCCTTCAAACCCAGAAGGCACATTTACAGTATTTTCCAGGGATTTACGAATAAAACAAAGAGCCAAGTAATTTCACTGTAGATTTTACGTTGAGTGATTTGTGTGTGTGTGTCCTCTAATCAGTCTAACTCTTTCAAACGGTACCAGGTATGTTTGTTATCTGCAGTAACTCACTTAATTACAAGACATGACCAATAAGGCAACCTAGCACTGGGTCCCTGACAGTGGTAACAGAGAGTTTACTATTTTAAAAACAAAACAAAAACCGGTAGCATCACAATCACATTAACCTTCAAAGAGATGAATCTGGCATCCAAGAGGATTGTTACAAGAGGTAACACCACCTCGTCCACTCCCCAGGCCCTGGGGAGAGAGAGGAGCCAAAGGAATTTCACAGAGAGCAGGGTGGTCTCTCGCTAATGACACCTCAGCTTGGGAATGAGCTTCTTGAGGGGATGATACAGAAGCTGTGTAAACCCCCATCACTGCTGGGTTAAGAAGGGCTGGCTATCAACAGCTTAAAATAATGCCACCCTCCTCCCATCCCCCGTTCTTAGTTACTTGAATAATGTGCTGGCTGGAGGGAGAGTAGAGAGAGTGACAGAGACACACACAGTACCTGTTGTTGAGAATTGTAGTCAAAAAGTCCCACAGTTGCTGCTGCTGAGTCCACAGGTACCTGCGTGCCTGAATAATCAAACTGAAGAGGCTCCATGCCCACATGTTCCATGGGGTCCAAGGGGACACTCTGGGACTCCATGTTGGAGAAATCCTCCACAGGCTTGGCACCATTGGTGCTGGTCAGCTGGGCTAAGCCCTCAGAACCATTCTGGTTTGGACCCAGAAGATCCACTTCATTAGCAGAGTTCTGGCAATTACCAGGGGTACGGCTAAACAGAGAAAGTAAAGGGCATTAAATCTTATTTTGAGCGGGGAGGGACACTACAGCAACCCAAGTTTAAGGACAATGTCCTTGACATAGCTTATTATCAACAGTACTTAAAACTTTTTCTACAAAACAACCAGAGACCCCTTATGGTGCTTACATCTTATATCCTATGAAACGACTCTTCTATGGCTGTCTTCCCACCACAACCCTCCCCTTACATTTACATTACCTGCTATTAATTTACAATTTCTTTCACAAATGGGGCCCAGATTTGAGGAACACTGAATGAACTGGAAAAATCACTGCCTGTGGCATCTATGAACCAGAGATCCCAAAATGCTGGTAGTAAAATAAGCCCCCAAAAGCAACATCTACTTTTTAGACATAGAGCCAATGGAAAAAGTAGTTTCTAAAGGGAAATTCTACATCTGAGAATGATCTTGGATTTTTAAAAGAATTTTTATATAGGATAAAAAGAATTTTATGTATTACTGGGTACTACCGGCCAATGCTAAAACTGTCTCCCCTTTTCCCCTTCTAAGAAATCAGAAGACGTAGACCATTACGAAATAGTACAGAATAAATTATCTAGGATATGCCCCTGCTAAGGAGACAACTCTAAAAATGAAAAGTAATGTGAGGATATAATTTATCATCTAAACCAGGACACTCCTAAGAGAGGAAAGGGTACTATTAATAAAATATCCTGAGACACAGGTATAAATGAGCACTGCCCTACGTAACCTGGGCCACATGGCCACCCTACGTAAAAGCAGTGAAGGACTACAGGATCCAAATCAGACTAATATGATATAAAATTACATTCCAGTCAGGGCAGTGTAGCCTGTGACTACATTCCACGCCTTTCACTCCTAAAACAAATCCTGTAACTGGTACAAATTAAAACTATTATTGTGTTCCTTGACACACACACACATGCCCTAACACCACCACCTGCCCCAAAGTTAAATACCACAAAACACAGCAACAGGCTGCTTGAGAGGCTACCCAAACTCATCCGAAAGACTTCAGGTAAATGAGTATTTATTACTCTGTGCCTCATGTTTCTTCCCAAGACTGTAATTCTTTGCACTCACAAGATACAAAAACTAGATTAGGAATACCAAACAATGAACATTGTTCTACAAACGATGATCCAAAGTCTATTTTAATTTTGGCTTTGGTATATATTAAAATAAGATGTGTGTGTGTGTGCGTGCGTGTGTGTGTGTTTAGACACACACATATTAGCTTTAGACTAACACTAAAAGATTAAATTCTCTACCTGTACATCACTGACCAAGGATTTTTAGATTGCTCAAATTATATAACCATCACTAAAGGCTGCCTACATAAATGAAGAATACTTGTCAAATGTGGAAGACAAATATCATTTTAATAGCGCGTGTATTAAAGTATAGGGTAAAGCCTGCAAATCACTCATGACCAGAGACGAAATGAGAGGCATCAACAGGACAAGTCGTCTAAGCTGCATCTCTGGTTCTTCAAAACGAGAAAAAATGATACCTGACCCACCTAGCTCAAAGGGAGCTTATGAGTCCCAAACAAAATAATTCAGAAGTCCTCAAGTGTTTTTCCCTCTACTCTAACATGCCAGAGAGAGATGACACACTTCCATTAGTAACCATGGTTTCTCCCAAGATAGTGACATGGGAGAAACTTGGCGAAAGTCCCAAGGCTCCCAGCCCAGGTGATTTTGATATTGGAGAATCACTGAAATGATCTTTATGGCATCATTCTGGAAATTACATAGCCCTACTCAAATGCAAACCCTACTGATTTGGCAAAGCATTCACAGCTCTTAGAAAATTCCACCTTGCCAGTTAATTTACAATCTTTGTGGTATGGCCTACACTAGACCCAATTCTCAAAAAGGACACATAAGGAGGGAAAAGGAAAACTAAAATCAAAACAAAACTAAATCAAAACAAAAACCCAGAGCCCCCATTCAAAAATCAGAAGCGTAAAACATACAAACCTAAAATCTTTGACGTCTGCGTCAATGCCATTCTGCACTGGTAAACCATTGGTCTTGTCCACCACATCACCCTCCTCCTTCAAATCTCCTAGCTTATCTCCATCAAAGGCACCCTTGTTCTTCTTTTCACCTTTGTCGTTTTCATCACTGTCTGCATCCCTTGGGCCCTGTTTGAAAAATAGCTTCAGCTTCACTAATCATCATCAACTAATAATAGTGGGCAACCACTGTGGACAGCAGACTACACTAGATGCTAATTAGAACAGGCTAGTGTTCATGCCCTTTCAAGACATTACAATCTAATTAACAGACAACACAGAGGCAGGAACACTGCAGAAAGTCTTGCCAAATGGGGGAGACAGACATACATTTATGTTACAGAGTTGAGGACAGTCTTACCAAGCCCAATGTCCCACCACCCAATTTTTTTCCTTTCTATCCAAGGCCCAGCCACAACTTTCTCTCTTGCTCCTACTTCTCTACTCTCAAATCTAACTATATACAATACAATGACTCTTAATAAGCCCCAGGTATGGAAGCTAACAGTATAGTTGGAAAGTGTTAAGCCTACAGAAAGAAATTTCCTACTTCACCACTGCCTATATGAGCGCTTCCCTTGCTTGCGAATATTGAGCTAAGTGTGGTCTGACATCATTCTAATTAGATTATCTATACTTTATCTTGAGATATATATATCTTGCCAATTTGCACCACCCACCACCCCAGTTCCACCCTATGTCTCAGAGCTTATTGCATCAATAATTCACAATCATCCTTAACTTTAACTTTTTTAATCCTTCAAAACATGTTAAATCTAACTGAAATTCACCAAGAGTATTCTAAATGTTTACCTGTTGCCTTCCACTACCTGCTCGTCACATACCAGATTATCTTGAGACTACATGGGAGCATGTTAAGTCGAATCAGTGATGCAACAGAATTCATCTCTGAAGTGTTTCAAACTACAAAGATTGAAAGACTGGACCTAAAAGAACTGATGTGGTGCCAAGTATGTTGATGTCCTGTCTTCTAAGGAAATTAAGTCTGTCTCCTCTTACCCACAACACATAAAGCAAATGTGCCTTGATTTCCAAAAGGAAAAGATTTGGTATAGCGACTTGACATCGCACAGAGAGCTTTGGAGAATCTGATCAAAGGGCAAGTAACCTTTGGTTTTGTAAAACTAAAGAGAGGCAACCTTACTTGTCCCCACAACTGGTTTCTGGTTTAAGAAAGAAACAAATACGTTGGACCAAATTAAAGCTCCTGGAAAAGGGCAAGATCCAATCAGAAGAAGGCGAGAACTGCTGCACAGCATCTCCAGTCACCACAACCAAATTTCATTGGGGGGGAATCAATAATGGACAGTGGAGCAGCAGACGCTCAGCTGTGAGTGTGCAGGCCGGCAAATGCACAATAGATGCTCTCACAGTAGTTTTTAGAGATCTCTGGCCAAGAAAGGGTGACTCGCGGACCTTCACATTCTTAGACCTTTCAATTACCACTCCAGAGTCCATTTTACTTTCAAAATCATTCCCCATTCAAATGTAACACAGAAAAAGAACTACCTCATGGCTAATATGAACAAAGAAACACATACGAGAAGGAACTTAGAAAGGATGTACAACTCAGTTTCATGTGGCATCTAGATGGTAAACTACAGGGCTGGCAGCCATGAGACGTGACTTTCAGAGTAGAATCTTGAAAGCATAAGACTGTTTTTGGTTCAAAAGAAGTGAATGATAGCCAATTAAGCATCACACCGAGACCCCAAAGCAGAGATGGGAATAGGACAGGATTCTAAAGACAGAAAGGGCTTTCAAAATGTCCAGAGACAATAGCTTCCTCCTACCGCAAAAGTAAAACTGACAGAAGCAGTATATTCATTTTCCTATCCCTGGCAGAAGTTCAAAAAATATGATGATGAAAATTGAAATGCCAAACAAAAATCCTGCAAAACTGAACTGCTAAAATAAGAAAGATCCTCCCACTGTCTTTATCAACCAGGAGGTGGTGATGTGGTCTAGACAACAAACAACGCTACCTGAATTAGATACCATTAACGTCAATAACAGAGTATTAAAAGGACCATCCACGAATACACCTAAGTAATCTTCCACAAATCTACAAATCAAGTCACTGGCTAGGAGGAGCAGATCAGCCCCAATTTTTCACAAGGAGTTCAAAAGGTCTGCAGGCAAAAACGGGAAGGAAATGGGATAAAGTAGTAGTAGGAAGTTTCACCAACAAGCAAGAAATCTGGTGACAGGGGAGACTCACTTTCCAAATCAACTCTCTGCATTATCCTTCCTCAGTGACCCTTTACAAGGGCTTGCTGAGAAGATGCTCAGCCTGTCTGTAAGCCGATTACTCTGGCCTGAAAACTTGGCCACTGATACTTACCTTCTCAATTATACTGCCAAGGGCTAGATTTTCAAAAATATCCCTGAAATAGGCTGTTTGTCACTAATATTGTACAGAACATTCATGTAAAATAAAGCTACCAATTTTCTACTCTGAATAGGTTATTAATGCCTCAGCAGAATAGTAGGTTTCTTCTATTCAAAGGTGGGAGACCAAAGGAGGCTTCCATTTCTTGATCTGGATAGTTACAAGGGTGTATTCATTTTGTAGAAATTCATGAAGATCAACATTTATGACGAACACTTTTCTGTATATGTCATATTTTAATTAAAAGTTTACTTAAGAGAAAAAACTTCAGCAAATCAACAACAGCCCTAAATAAAAACAGGTGACATGAAATCTGATTTCTGAATGACACCAAGAGTACAAGCGGGAAACCACTCTGTCAAAAGTCTGTTATTAAAAGACAATACAGGGTTCAGGATCATAAAAATGGTCTCTTAGAAATGTGAAGACCCTAAAGAGAGAAGAATAGGAGAATAAATGGTTGGTACATTTTATGGGATTTTAATTTTTTTAATTTATTTACTTTTTAGTGAGGAAGATTTGCCCTGAGCTAATATCTGTGCCAATCTTCCTCTATTTTGTATGTGGGATGCCACCACAGCATGGCTTGATGAGCAGTATATAGGTGCGCGTTCAGGATCCAAACCTGCAAACCCTGGGATGCCGAAGCGGAGCGTGCAAACTTAACCACTATACCACCGGGCCGGCCCCTAAAACCTTTTTAATATAAGGTAAGTTATCTGTATCTATGTGGTCTTTAAGAAAGTACTAACTCAGATTGCACAGAACCTACTTTCTCAACTGCTAACACTTACTGGTCACAGGACTTTAGACAGGTCATTAAACCTGAGTCTTACTTTTCTCCTCTATAAAACAGGGATAATTTTGTTTAAAACAGAGCAGTTATGAATATCAATGAAATGATGCATATGCTAAAGTATAAATCATTTTATACAAATATAATATATTAGTAAAAGCTATGCACTGAGATGGATAATGGTAACATGATCTGTACTATCAAGTTTGAAAATCTTAAAAGCCTCAATTAAATGGTTTAACTCTAATGTAACTGTACAGCCAATCTGGCCCTTCCAGGGACACCGTCATTTTCACAATGCAGTGGCTCTACGATCAGTGTCAAGTATCACAATCTTTTTAAAATTTACAAGTGTCTGGGCTTGCTCCCAGAGGTTCTGATTTGATTGTCTGTAGAGGCTCCCACAAATGTTATAAAAAGCTTCTCCTCCGGTAACTCCAATAAGCACTCACAAGTGAGAACCACTGTAATTAAGTCCAATGGAAGCATCATAAAGGCAGGGTTTAGGTTTTGCTTTAGTCACACAGCACCTAGTACATAATAGTACTGAAAAAGTTTATTAGCTAAATGAAAGAAAAAACAAAGAAGGATTAATAGCATCTTTTTATTGTGGTCTTGGTCTTCCTTTAGATGAATGTTAACCCAAACCTGTAGAACTGAAATACAGGCAGTGTGTGCTGAAAATGCAAGTTGCCACGCTCAGTTAAAACCTCAAGAGCGGGACAAGAAAGGTTCTGGGAGACCCCAAATCTACAAAGAGGGGGAGGAATATGTTACACTGCTAGATACGGAAGAACGGAGGGAAGAGCAGGCAGATCCTGAGGAACCGCACACTGTGCAGATCAGCGTCAACCCATTTATGGCTCAGCTTCCCCAAAGCCTCACATAACAGGAGGAACAGTTCAGAAAATATCTATTAATTCTGAATGAAGTCAGAGAAATGAGAATTTAATTTCTCCTCTTATTGCATGATCTTAGCACAAAGCTCCACATGGCAGAAGTCACATTCAATGAGATTAGTAATTTTCCTCCCTTCTTTCTAAAAAGGAATATTCTGCATATCTGCCTGACACACTGAGTCCAGAAACCATAACAATGTTAACTAAAATAGTGGTTTCTCCTGAGTACACTCATGTGTTTTTCACAAAAGGCCCAAAAGCTGAAATGTCAATTTCCTTTGAAGTTATGCAGTTTGTAGTCCTACTGGTAATAAAAAATTTCAAATATTAAAAAAAATTAACAAAGTTTGAAGTTACTAGCCATGTGAATTACTTTTAAATTAACATAACATGATCCTATTGTGAGGAACTCAACTAATGAACAAGCCAGTATAGCACAGCAGAAAGCAATACAGCTAAGAATTGAAATTAGAACAAAGTGTGAATCCAGACCCCACCACTTCCCTTCTAAGCCTCATTCTTCTCATCTATAAATTCATAGGGACAACAGTATCTAGCTCAAAAGGCTGTTTCAAGGATTAAATAAGGCAATTCATGAAAGTGCAAATCTTTTAAAAACAACAAGAAGAAAACTTCTTAGAAGTACTTTATCCAATTTTCACGTTTTTTTCCCCACTGTCTTTTTCAGACATGCTCATCCTCACCTCCACAGCCTGAAAGCTTCAAAATTGCTAGACATCTTACGTTTTTCCCTCTGTAAACAAACTGTTCTGGCTCTCATCATTAGACCTTTTGTCCCAATGACTTTTTCTGAGATATATGTACAGAATCAAGCCACCTCCAACTACCACATTTCATCAAATCTGAGACACCATCAATTTATAAGACATACCATCATTTTATGTGCCACTAAGAAGGAAACACTGGCAATTAAGCTATAACACACTATCATTTGAAAGATGCATCCCAACTTCAAAATGGACGAAGTGGGGAGGTATGCACTTTAGAAACAGTGCAACACAGAACATACCAGGCACTGTGTATATGATCACCCAATTCCTGGTGTGCAGAAAGGTAAGAGGAGTGTTCCCTCTGCTGTGGTAACCACCAGATCCAGGAGGAAAAAGAAAACAGATCTTAAACACGTAGAATGGTATTTTTTGTTATTACAGAAAGGAAAACCAAAAAAAGGGTTTTCTAAAAGTTGGGCTTGTTTTTGTTTTTATTTTTTAACTTTTAATCTCTTCAGTGTCTAAAAGCTTGACACTGCAGATTTTTTGTTCAAGGGAAGCTCAAATCTGAAGGGACCCCCACCCTGTAGAGAGACGTTTCTGAATTTGATCCATAGCCTGCTGGCGACTGAATCTTCCATGAAAATTATGTCTTACAGCAGTATTTATCAACTTTAATGTGCATACAAATCACCTATGAGTCTTGTCAAAATGCAGATTCTGATTCAACAAGCCTGGGGTAGGGTCTGAGATTCTGCATTTCTAATCAGCTCCCAGCTGTTGATAATCCTATTGGCCCATGGACTCTGGAGCAAAATTTTATAAGGTTTACAAAGCAATTTCACATATATTACACAGCCGTATGAATTACACTGTGGATTTTTAATCATCCCCATGTTGCAGATGAGGAAATTAAGATCCAGCTGAGACTCAAAGCCCTGACTTCTAACTGTATTACACTGCACAAAGTTTTTTAAAAACAATTAATTAAAGTAGCACTGGTTACTAAAAGAATGCAGTGACAATCAGAAAGGAAAGTCATCAAGTTCTGTGACCCAACTGAATTGCTATGAGTATGCATGCTCCACGACAGAAAGTGGCCTGTTCCTACAGACAAGTAGAAAGGCAGTCCCAAGGTTTTTTGGGGTTTTTTTTAAATCTTTCTTTTACAAGGTGAGGGTGATCTTCACCCTAATCGAAGTTCATGGTGGTCTTCTCATTTCCCTAGGCACCATAAACTGGGAAGAGTGAGCTTATGATCTACTTTTCTGATTGGCTAGGCTTCCATTTATTTGAAGAGCAGCTGGCATTCCAAAAGACACAGATGGGCAGTTACACCCAGTAACCTCAAAATACAGTAGTTATGTTTTTTGGGGGGGAGGGGATATCTTATTCAAGGAATAAATAAAATAAAGGATACAAAAAGAAAATACAGTAAAAGACTTAACTGACTTGAGCGGTTTTCTGAGTTTTCCCGTGACTCTGACAGCTGCCCCCCGAACCATCTGACTCACGTGGACACCACCAAAAGTTTATGTGGGCGCCGGGAACAAAACACTGCTGTTGGATTCTCACCGTCAGCCTGAAAGCACTCTTATCACAGAAGCCAACACTACTGACTCCATTTGTACAATCAAAATGAACTTAAGAAAGCTCAGGAAAGCTAGACAAAGAGTTAAAATACCTTCATTCCAGCTGAAACCAGGAAACCACCTTATTAAAAATGGAAAACCACTGTAGAATGAGTAGATTAGTTCTAAATCACCTTTAATTGAAAAGTTGATCAGAGTCTGAATTATCTGTTGTCAGTATCTAAGAATGGACCCTTAGTACTTGCTTTGAGGTCTACGTTCATTATGTCTTCAGCTCTCACGGCATTAAAATGGGGCTTCTCCAAGGCCTACTGGAGGCAGTGTTGGTACAGCCCCTCAAAACGTAAAAACATCTGAGCGCTTTGACCCGTAAACCACCAATTACCACTCTTTAGAACAATTATCTACAAGAAGCAGATATTCTACCTTCCTTGGCCTCTGAATAACACTTTGAATGACAGGCTAGATTTTTTTAAAAAGGGGGGTGGGCCTCACCTTTTCCAAGAAGATGTGTGTACACCATGACAACAGAAAGTGACTCAGGTTTCCAGGAGCAGAGCTTTGGTCAAATGTAATCAGAACTACCAGGCAGAGCAAAGCCAGGTTAGGTGTAAGATCAGCAGGATACAACCACAAAGCTGATAAAAACTGACCCTCAGACCTCCATCCACCAAAAGACTGGATATGCTAATGTGGTAGCTTGGTGTCACTGATCAGTCCTCCCGTATCACCTTTTAGAGGCAACTCAAGCCAAAATATGGGATAATATTTCATTACCCACAACCTTCATTCTGAGAAGAAACTGGAACAGATTTGGAGAATTTTCATTTATTTTTACGTAACCCTCAGAAGCTCGGTAAATTATCTCTTAGCAAGTTCAATTTTCTGATTTCTATCCTGAGGTCTTAACTTCTTCTGGTGATAATACTGGAAAAGAGGTAAAAATCACCAGTCTCCCAAGACAACTACAGGTGGAGACCACCTTTACAAAAAGGAATACAAGATTCTGAATGCCAAAGACACAGCTTTTGCATAAGATTAACTAATGAAATAACTATTTAAAAAGAGAAAAACAGTAGTAATTTAGTCCCAGTCTTTTATCTTTCTCTAATTCCAATTATTCTTCTGCCTCCTACAAACTTGATTGTAACCCAGGCACACACCTCCTGGCTAATGCCCAAGAATTAGAAACTGGTCACACACACTTCAGAGAACTCACAGCAAGAGTCACAGAGGGTCCATTCACCAAATTAACAACTTACCTATGCACAATACTAACTTTTCTCCTGTAGTAAATAGTGAAAAGTTACTGGCCAAAACTAGATGGCAGCACTTCCTCTGAGGAATCTGCGCTCATGAGATGAGGAAAGTGAGAGACAGAAAAAGAGGCGAGCTGGGGATGAGGTGAAAGAAGAGAAGCAACACCGTTCTCCCCACGGGGCAGCAGGTAGACGATCATTTGCCTGAGCCCATTCCTCACATCCAAAGGGTAGATCTTGTTCTTCCCAAGGAGCCTCTCGGGAAGGTTCAAATAAAAGAAGCCTTTTCCTATCTGATCCATAAGCTACCAAACCTGACCCAGGGTCAAAAGATCCAGAAGCGATCCGGTCAGTTTTGGAATGGCTAGTATCCAGACTTAAGACAAAAAGCCCGAGTTCAGTCCGTTGATCTGCCTGAGGGTTACTATAAAAACAGAAGATTCTCTTCCGGCTAAATTCCTCACACCAAACTTCTACACGTGGAGCTAGGAGGGATCCTCATCAACCTCTTACATTAAAGAAGCTCATTTCACCCTATTTCTTCTGGCTTTCCTGTGGAATTAAAAGCTCCAGCCACATGCCAAGTGTCCACTGTGGGTTGCAGCACCATCTTTGACATGCCTAGAATAAAGCGAACTCCATGTGGATTTCAGTTACCTTAGATCCTATCTGTTCTCTTCATGCAAACAAGTTGACAACCATTCGTTTACTGTCCACTAACATCTTAAAGAATTATATTTGACACTTGAGGAAGCCGTACCAAAAATGAACTGCTCTTACTCGAAAGGAGTTTCGAGTGGAATGCGGAAAACAGGCTGAGTCTCTGACACCCAGCAACAGATGTATGACAATACAACACTGATGACAAATGCTGTACGATAAAGACAGATCATCACAGAAGCAAAATTATTCATATGATTTAGGGGAAAGAAGGTCCTTTAAATAATTGCCAATAGGTACTATAAGCCCGCAAGGACTACAGTGAGAAAATGCTTTGAAAAAAGTACAAAACAAGTTGAGGTGGGAGAAAAGGAGGGAAGACAGATTCAGGGTGTCTTCATGGCCTTCCTAGCTGTGAGGTGGACTATAAAACCAGTCACAGGACACAAAATGAGGAAGATCAAATGGAAATGCATCTTAAGACTTCTAGATCTGGAAAGTCGATGATATAAGAAAGAACCAGTTTTGAGAAAGGCTATCAAAGATGCTTGAGGAAGACTGCTTAAGACTTAAAAGGGAAGAAGCTGTAGACAGAGAAGCTGCTTGGGCTACAATTTAGCATCAGAGTGGTCAATGGTAATGAATCTGAAAAAGAAACGTAGACAGAATTAACAGAACTTCTAATTTCCCGCCGGGCTGGGTATGAGACGCTACGCTGCTCAAAGATCATCCACAATCAATGCCCAGCTAGCAGAACAAGAACGGTCCGACAGAGCTACCCCATTGTGAGGATTCTTGGGGACTGGCAAATCGCTGCTCTCAGATCTATTTCCTACTGACGCTCCAGCTTCAGCTTTCTTTTCTTAATTCCTTCTCTTTTGACTTTTTTTTCTTCTAAACTAAAAATGGTGTTTTCTGGTAGACCAATGAACTGAGACCTAGATTTCAGTTATCTCACATTACTATCAATATGTCCAAAAAACCCATCATTTGTCTATTTTTAAAAAAGTTTAGTTTGCATCTCCTACTATGTCTGCTAATTGCAATAAAAGTGTTTTAAAATACTCTGTAATTAGTGCTGTGAATATCTAAGAAACTAAACAGGCATGTTTTGCTTTAGGGAAAAAAAAGAGAGAGAGATAGGAACAAGTTCCTCAAGCCAACTTACAAATCCTCCTTTTCTTAGACAGGAATCGCCCGGGGATGAGCTCAACACATACTCCACCATGCTAACGCCTAGTCCCCCACTCTCCGACCGCGGGGACAGTACAGAATTGACCTCACTGTTCACATGGAAACTCTGACCAGGTCTTCTCTGCACCATGATTGGCTGGGAAACTGAATGATCTACAAAAAAGATACACAAGCATGATACAGTGCAGCCAGAGGCTCAGACAAATTACGAGTGACGTCTCAGGGATAAACCAACAACTGGGGATCGGGAGACCTCCATGGTCAGTGGAGCCAAATGTCCTATTATGTCTTCCCCTAAGTATAACATTCTACAAAAGCTAATGAACAGAACACAACCCTCATATATCCAGGACAGCAGAACAATACAGCAGTTCACGTATATGGTTTATCCAGCTAAGTGGATAAATTAACGTTTACCCCTCTCTCAAGTAACAGAATTTCTTTTTAATATATTTTATTGATAATATTACTAAAAGAAAATGTGATTTTACTGCCCTTTTTAAAAACAACATAATTTGATCTTTTCTGGGGACTCGCTGTCGTCGGAGGTCCCTTCTTACACTGTGCTGCAGCACGGCACGCCGGCTCTGGGCGCTGTCTCGTCCCTCCCATCACCCGTCACTTCTTTCTGCTGTCAGCGTGCCTGCCCCTACACGTCCTCCCCATCCCTCTTGGGGCAGTCTGTCAGAAGAGCACCAGTGCCCACTGACTTGATCTGACCCCAACCACATTTATAGATAGATTATCCCATACACGGTACACAAGGGCAAGGTGAGAAAAAAGAAACATGAACTTCAAATGGCAGGCACGGATTTTCTAATTCCAAGTATGCTGACAGCAATACAGAACAAAAAGTTATAGCTGGAATTCTGGTCATTTTAAATAAGACCATTGCCCTGTGGCTAGCACTTGAATAAAATATTGAAGACTTGATTTTGTGTTAATTATGTTTTACTAAATTACATCATATAAGCTCCTTCATGGCAATTATACTACAGGACAGGACACTGCTTGACATGCTTATGTCAGTGATGTAAAATTCACGGCTTGCCAGCTGCTGAGGAAAGGAGCTCTAAGACAGGCATAAATCACAGTACAGATGCTAGATCTAGATTACCTGATGTTCCCCAGGCACTGTCTCGCCATTGATCACCCAGGAATATTCCTTTTGGTCCATCTTTGCTG
This sequence comes from Equus quagga, assembly GCF_021613505.1. NCBI lineage: Eukaryota > Metazoa > Chordata > Mammalia > Perissodactyla > Equidae > Equus > Equus quagga. The sequence goes on along the minus strand of NC_060271.1, from coordinate 25,540,081 downwards.
GATTCATCTGTTTCCCAAAACTTTTTACCTGGCAAGAGCTGCTGCAAATTAAAAATAATAGATGCTTTTAAAGAATTCATAAAGGATGAAAGTACAGCAGTCAACACTTTCTTTTAGACAAGGGTACTGAAGATGCTCATGTGCCCTGCAGGTCTTTAATCACAGTGTTCTGACTACGCAGATTGTGATCAGGGCACTAACGCATATCTGGTAAAAGTCACAGAGAGGCCTAAGGCAAGGCGGGGATGGTAGGGGGCCCAGATCAACCCATCACAATAGAGGCTCAGCTTAAATATCTACAATTATTCACTTAACCTATGCCAAGATTTTTTAAGGGAGTGGGGCAAGGGGACTAATATTAGATCTATTAGCTAATTGCTTGCTAAGAAGACTCTTACTCTTACTGACAAAGAAGGTGCCTAGAACCACTAAAGCACTTCTTTTGCCTACATGTGTACTAACTGACCATACAGAGTGACTCAGGCCGGGGCATGAACTCAGACCTCAGCGATGGAATGCTAGGGCAAACTTTACCTCCTTCATACAAAGAGATTCTGTTAACCAAAACACTTTTATCACCAGAAAGAAAAAATAAAAACAAAAAAAACTCCCAACCACAACATTAACCTATTCCAAGATCTTTGAAAGATAAAACAGCTATTCCTCTGTTACTAGAAGGGAAATAAAATCTCCTGACCTCAGCTAATTAGTAATGCCATTAAAGTGACTTCACAACACATTCCACGCTTCACAGAAATGCAGGCATCACTGGCCTTAAACCAGTGAGAAGTTTAAACTAGCTTCAACCAAAGAAATGCCTAGTAGCCTTCAAGCCAAATACAGCTGCACAAGATCAAAAGCATCAATGACTAGGGTTACAAAGTAAAATTCCACTAGAATCCCATTATCCTTCATGCCGTTCATCAGCTTTACTCACTAAAATGTTCTTTACTTCCTCTTATTATGTTTCCATTTGAGCTGCTACTAGTCAGACAAGAAACTCAGAAGTTTGAAACATTACCTAACCACTATTTTTGAGCAGAAAAGAGCATACTTGGAGAGTCAAATTTCTCAGAGGAACTGAATAAAAAACCATAAAGCACAAAACATTTGTTCTCCTCCTTGACAATAAAGGTTGACCTTTCTAATATATAACCTAAATGATAACCTAAGTGATATTTATAACCCAATGACAGTGGAGGAATAACTCAACTTTGCCCTTACTAAAATCAATCTCAGCTTTCCACACCTAAATTCTGGTTTCTCAGCATAACTTTAATCGAGCTCTATAAATCTATCTGGCAGACACGGGTTACTACCTGGACCAAAGCAGCTTCCCACATACTTTCTCTTTAGGCCCTAATTTACTTTCTAATCCAACAAGATCATGACGAAAGACACACTCTGGTCTGACATGTAATTGCACAGACGCAAAGGTTTACTTTCAGTTACAGAGTCATAAGCAGTCAACTCCTAGTGCGCTTCTCGGGTGCGTTCTCTGACAGCAAGGAGGACATAGCTGGTCCGGTCACTTGAGGGGATGAGAGGGGTTGAATGGGGGGACAGCCCAGACCACAGCTAAGCAGTGGAGTGAGGAAGCCCTGGACTAGACAACCTCGATGTGTCCTAGGACAAACTGCTGACGTGCCCTGGGCCTCACTCTCTTTGTCCTGTTGAAGGAATGTCTTCCAGACTGTTGTGAAAATTGGAGATGTGGTTGCTGAGTACCTAGCACAATGCCCACCGCATATCAGGTCCTCACTAAACGTATTCACCGGCCTCAAACCAAGGCGAACAGCTGTAAATGACAGGAGGGGCGCTGAGAATTAATGTGGGCTACTCAAGCCCAACTCAGAAGTTCCTGTTGGTAAACTTCATGTTCTCTTTTTAGCCTCAAAAATGTCCTCTCACAAGATTACAAAGAGAATTTCTTTCCCTATTGGTTGTACCCTTTCCAACTAACATTCTGGTTTTTCTCCCGTGTTTTGTAGGGCGTGTGAGCAAAGAGGAGTCCACATCAACTTCTCCTTTGTGTACAGAAGAATGTCAGCACAAGGGACACCCCACTTGTGGGTTAATTTTGTTCTCCACATAACAGTGGAAAGAGCGCAAAGGTGATCAAAAATACTCATTATGGTGCTTAGCCCTCTCCACACAAATTTGGAAATCTTTATTCAAAACTCAAGGAAAAGCTTCTATAAGTACCAGCCTCCATATGCAAATACAGTCTGTCAATAATTTGTCAAACTGCTTACTGAAAGCAGCAGCCCTTGAACTCAAGGCTTCAAAAATGACTTCTGGGGGGCCGGCCCCGCAGCCGAGTGGTTAGGTTCACATGCTCTGCTGGGGAAGCCCAGGATTTCACGGGTTCGGATCCTGGGAGCAGACACGGCACTGCTCATCAAGCCACGCTGAGGCGGCATCCCACGTGCCACAACAAGAAGGACCCACAACTAAAAAATACACGACTATGTACTGGGGGGCTTTGGGAGAAAAAGGAGAAATAAAATCTTTTAAAAAAAAAAAGAGAGAGACTTCTGGGATCCTGTCATCTTTCATTGTAGCTTGCCAGACTGTTATAACATGCAAAGCCAGTAAAAGCAGGCAAACATATAAGCAAGGCTGTTTTCAGGCCAAATTCTCTCAAAAGGAAACAACAATACAACAAACATGTAGAAAAGGTGCTAAAAAGTGGAGATTCTACTTCAAAGTAGTAACAGATGCAAAGTCTTAACCACACACCAAAAAACTCAAGACCCTAGTCAGTAACAAGGCAACCGTATCCCCATTATTAACAATCAGTATAAATTCTAAATAGATGCCAGGAGCAGCCCAGAAAGTACTAGAATTCCATATGCTTTGGCAAATGAGCAGCAAGAAGGTCAATTAACTATTATCAATGAAAACAGCAGGGACTGAAAAGGTAGGTTTGTAAGAGATAAAGAACAAGGATGCGGGAGAAGAGGGTGGCAGTATGCCGATTCTGAAAGGAAGAGAAAGTGAATCTTCCGGGTTTGCAAAGGTGCTCTGCAAATGGGAAGGAAAGTAAATACTGAACTAAGGTACCTGGGCAAAGACAGAAGCGAACTTAGCAAAGCTCTTCGGTCTCTGGATATTCCACAGAATCTAGCATTTCTCTCTTTCCTCTAAAACATGCCCATCTCCACTCCCCGGCTGTGTGGTCAGCGGGGTCTGAAATGACTCCTAATGACCTCTGCCTCCTGGTCCTCATACCCTTGTGTAATCCCCTGCCCTTGACTGTGGGCTGGACCCAGCAACTTCCTTCTAAAGAATAACACAAGGCAAAAGTGATGGGGTGTCACTTTGAAGATTGTAACCAAAAACTAACCTCGGTCTTGTTTCTACTCCTCCCCTGGCCTCTCACTGGTCTCTCTTGCCCTCCTGCTTGCTCACTCCGATGAAGCTTGCTGCTCTGTTGCGAGCTGCCCTATAGAGAGGCCCACATAGCAGGGAACCAAGAGAGGTCACTGGACATCAATTCATTGGGAGTTGAGGCCCCCAAGCCAATAACCTGTGAGGAAGGAACTTCACCCTGATATCAACCATGTGAGTAAGCTTTGAAGCAGACCCTTCTCCAATTGCACTCTGAGATGACCACAGCCCTAGCTAAAATTCTGATTCAGTTTGTGAGGGACCTGGAAACAGAGGATCTTGCAAAGCCTTGACTGGGTTCTTGACCTAAGAAACTGTGAGGCTTAAACAACTGCATTGTTTTAAGCCACTAAATTTGGGAGTAATTTGTTACATAGCAATTGGTAACTGATGCAGTAGTGAACAGATGAAGTTTTCTTATATTCAAACACTTCTTTAAGAGTTTGTTTTCAAGAAGCACTTCTTGTTCCATTTCTAATATCTAAAATCCAAGTGTTTTTGAATTGGGAAAGAATTTTGTCTGCTCCATTTCATGTTCTCCGCTACTTTGTCTCATAACCCTTCTGTATTAAAAAATGACGCCTTTTTTAATCCTGCAAAAAGAAACTGACTTAGACATGTTAAGCTTGCTGAGAATTAGCAGCAATCACATACTCAAAAGTCAACTAAAGGGCTGGCCCGGTGGCGCAGAGATTAAGTTCGTACGTTCCACTTCAGCGGCCCAGGGTTCACCAGTTCGGATCCTGGGTGCGGACATGGAACGGCTTGGCAAGCCATGCTGTGGCAGGCGTCCCACATATAAAGTAGAGGAAGGTGGGCACAGATGTTAGCTCAGGGCCAGTCTTCCTCAGCAAAAAGAGGAGGATTGGCAGATGTTAGCTCAGGGCTAATCTTCCTCAAAAAAAAAAAAAGTGAACTAAAATAAAGACATTAACTGTTCAAATCTAAGCACGTTAAAAGGAGCTATAGGGGCAGGCCCGGTAGCCTAGTGATTAAATTCAGCACACTCCACTTCAGCAGCCTGGGGTTCACGGGTTCAGATCCCAGGTGGAGACCTAAATCACTCATCAAACCATGCTGTGGCAGTGTCCCACATACAAGATAGAGGAAGACTGGCACAGATGTTAGCTCAGGGCCAATCTTCCTCACCAAAAAAAAAAGGAGCTATAATCTATTGAATTATAAAACAAAGTGATGATGAGTATCTAATTATTATTCCAAATTCAACAGTAACCTTCTAGAGGTAACATCATCCACAGCATTGGCCTAAAACATCCTGGTTCGTCAACCACTGGCATGCCAATCCACTGGTACAAATGCCAGGAGGTGCCAAACCTTCACTTTAGCAACACCTAAACTCAATCAGCAAAAATTTAAAAGCAAATAGTATATGAAAAGATAGTTACTGTTTATCCCATCAAGAATTCGGAAACAAAGACTGTTCTTTGACGGGACAAAAAAGAACAGATGACAGCAGAGGTTTACAAAATTCACTTTAAAGACAGGTTAGGCAATAAGAGGATTAAAAGATCTGACAATTCTAAAGGAAGATAATGGGAATTAGGAATTGGTTCAACCAAAGCAAAGGAGACCCAGGGATTCAGATGTAGGCAGTATTATCCAGCTGGCATATTTAGGGAGAGGGTGCATGACAAACAAGTCTGTCCTTACGAAAGCAACTAACACGTCAGGCTAGATAACAGCTCGATCACAGTAGCCACTAAAAACACCAAGTCACTTCCCGGCTCAGACTCCGCTTATCAAGCAAACTCCTTACGAGAACTTGGCCTCCGCCTAGAGCCAGGCACACTGACCACTGAACACAACCATCCTGTCCACTTGAGTTACTGCTTCTCCTTACAAACCAGTGAACTGCATTTTTGGATTTATACATTAGTCTGTTATTCAGGTTAGTGTAGGTCAATCCTATAATTCAATCATCTCTGAATTAATAACTGGTCTCTTTCAAGACCTACAAACTCAGAAGCAGTGCTGGGGGGTCCCGCCACCCTCCCCAGCAATACAAAAGATGTACTCTTCCTTGTATTGTCCCATCAAGTGGGATTCCTAATTGCCCCTCCAATTGTGTCTGTTTTCAAATCTTTGGGAGGAAAACACACACACTACTTATCCCAGCTTGAACCACAGGTTTGTAAAAGAAATGATTTAAGGAGAGTAAAGGAATCAGTAAGCTTATTCCTGAGGCTTCTGGAGAACAAAATAGAATCAAGCACTGGTTTAAAAGCAATGTTAGCCACTTGGGATGGCGAAATTTTGTTTGGAAACATCTTTTTTGTTTTATCATCTAACAACAAAAAAAGCAATACACCAAGCTACACTTGCACAATCATCACATGAACGCCTACAAACAGCCCTTGAAACAGAGGAGGAGGTGGTGAAGGGCTGAGAATGCCAACCTCTAAGCTTCTCGTTCTAAGAATTAATACACTGGTAAAGCACACGAGTGCTTTGAAATCATTTTTAAAAAACTGATTTTAAATCCCAATTGTAAATTTAACCCGTGTATGGCTCAGTTTTCTCATCCATAAAATGAACTCCCAAGAACATTAAATGAAATCGTGTAAAGGAGTAGTACAAGGCTGAACTCAGTAGCCACTCAAAGAATTAGCTGCTGCTGTCATTTAAGAACCAAGTAGTAACCAACAGGCTTCACGCTACTAATGGCTAGCCAAAGAAATGCTCCTAGCACTCAGTGAGCAGAGGACACAGCACCGCCCAGTCCACCTCAGCGTAAATCCCACAAAATTAAGAGCTCTAACAAGACACTGCAAGAACCATGATTACAGCTTTCCAGAAAGTGAGAAGAGGCAAGTGATGATTAAGGACTGGACCTGCTTGGCCACCCCACCACTAATATGTGCCTAGGGAAGCAGAAGGAGGGTTACCGATGGTCTCAACACCGAATGCACACACCAGCAAGGACTCTGCACTCAAGGGGCACGCAGCATTAGGGAACCGCTCCCAGCTGCAACGCGGGCTGCACAGAGCTGTCTCGAGCACAGCCGCAGCTCTCTAGGGAGCGCCCCTCACAGGCTGCGACAGCACTGCAGGCCCGATCAGGCCTGCTCCATTATCTGGTAATGCAGACTTCCATCACAAGCTTAGAGGCACGGGAATGTAGCCAACGCAGGAGTCAAACACCTGGTATTTTAACTGGCTGGTAAGACACGGCCAAAAAGAAATTTTTTTTAATCTCTTAGTAAATAATTTCATCACATTAAAAGAATCTGACATCAACTCAGAGAGAGGACTGCTCCAAACTGACTGAAATAAAGTACTATAGGTAATCACTGACAGGTGCTTGTTCTACTCAGAGCTCTGACGTGTGAAAATCATGATTTTCAGAAATCCCTTCCCAAAATCTTAATGCCTTAGGGGATTTACCTAGCCCTCTATATCACAGAGGGTTGTTGTGAAATGAAGTGAGACACGATATAAAGTGCTTTCGTAAATACTGTAAACTCTACTCATATGATTATTACTAAAGCTTTAACAAGAAATGGTCTAAACATAAAAGTATAAATCAATATCCTTTACAAGTCTTTAAAAAAAGGTGCAACTGTTCACTGTTAGGACAATTCTTTTGGAAAGGGTTCAGAAAAGAGACACATCAAGAGTCACATGGGGGCGGGGGCGGTTGGCCCAGTGGCACAGTGGTTCAGTGCGCACGTTCCGCTTCAGCGGCCCGGGGTTCGCCGGTTCAGATCCCAGGTGCAGACATGGTACCACTCATCAGGCCACGCTGAGGCAGTGTCCCACACAGCACAACCAGAGGCACTCACAACTACAATATACAACTATGTACCAGGGGGCTTTGGGGAGAAGAATTGAAAAAAAAAAAAAAGAGTCAAATTCATTCCTGAGAATTACCTCAACAAAAAATTCAAAAGAAAAAAAACCTCTACAGTCAAAGTGTAAGAGCAAACAAGCTGGGAGCAAACTAAGTGTGCAAGAAGCCCACGGTAGTGCAACAATGTACACTCGCCCGAACAGCCATCGTGACTGTAATACTGACAAAACAACAGTAAATTTTAAAAGTAAAATAAAAAATTGTACAAGTAAGGACTGCTTCTCCTCACACACCCTTCCCTTTTGGATCAAGACTGGAAAGAATAATTAAAATTAAAACAGGTGCTTGTTGGTATGGTGGGATTACAGATGACTTGTTACAAAATATACTTTTATTATGATTTAGAACTGATTTTCTAACAAATAAAAATTGAACTTATGGCGGTATGGAATTCACTGTCAACAAATAAGGCATTTTCTCTTAAGCAGATACATTTCACTTCAACATAACTTCAAAGTACTTTTTTTTTCTTGGTGAGGAAGACTGGTCCTGAGCTAACATCTGTTGCCAGTCCTCCTCTTTTTGCTTGAGGAAGATGGTTGCTGAGCTAACATCTGTGCCAATCCTCCTCTCTTTTTTTGTATGTGGGATGCCGCCACAGCATGGCTTGATGAGTGGTGCTAGGTCCACACCCAGGATCTGAACCAGCGAACCCTGGGCCACCAAAGCTGAGCACACGACCCTAACCACTGTACCACTGGGCCAAACCCAAAGTGCAATTATAAGGAGAGAGCTCATACCATATGTTTCAAATGCAGATAATAACTGCCAATCCACTTTGAAAATGGTAGCTTAAATAAGGAATGATGAAAATGTTCAATCGTCTAATCACAAGCCACTTGTTTTTTAAACTAAAAATAACTAAGTAGGAGAGACCTTGAGGGCATTATGCTAAGTGAAATAAGTCAGACAGAGAAAGACAAATACCATATGACCTCACTTATACGTGGAATCTAAAAAAAAAAAAATCAAGCAGATAGATACAGAGAACAAATTGCTGGTTGCCAGAGGTGAGGGATGGGGGTTGGGCAAAACGGGTGAAGAGTCAAAAGGTACAAACTTCCAGTTATAAAGTCAGCCATGGGGATGTAACGTACAGCATGACGACTATAGTTAATACTCTTTTGCATATCTGAAAGCTGCTAAGGGAGTAAATCTTAAAAGTGTTCATCACACAAAAAAATCTGTAACTATGTATGGTGTTGGATGTTAACTAGACTTATTCTGATCATTTTGCAATATACACAAATATTGAATCATTATGAAATACACATGAAACTAATATAATGTTGCATGCCAATTTTACCTCAAATAAAAAACAAACAAAAAACTAAGTATATAAATAAATAAAGATGACGGTGTTTTCATGTTCACATTCTCTTTCAGTTTAAGGAATATGATCTTCTAAATTCTCACTTCTCCTTTATATATCTACTAATTAAGGAAGTGTCTTGCATCCTTTTTAATCAGTTACTCAATATTTATGCGTAAAGATTATTTTTAAATGTTAAAACATTTTCGTTCTGTTTCATTTTATTCAAATCACAAAAAACTGTCTAACAACATTTGCTATAATTTTTTCACATTTCTCTACTAGGCAGCATCACAATCTGGCAACTAGTAATTACTGCTTAAAATCTTTAGCCTATGTGGCAAGACAATTACTACTGAAAATAAATTTCCACAATAATGATGTCTTAACTAAATCTCTCTTTTGGTTGAAATATAATATACTCCTTTTAAAAAAATAAAAGTTTAATTTTTTGCATAATTATAATCATGCAGTATATAAAATTAACAGTTTTACAAAATAATTTTTCCTGGGTTATTAAGCACTTTTCATAAACACTGTTAATGTTTGTATGTAATATCCTTTAATAACACTTCCACCACTAAGGATGAAATCACACAAATCACTTAGGCCTGGCCAATAGGAGGTAATTTGATCTTCTCTCCCACATCTGGAAAACCAATATTGCTTTTCTGCCTATTGAAAAAACAAATTTTCAGCATCTGAAGTATTTACTGATATTAAAAAGCTAAGTATTACTTGACCATACTCTGAAATGCACAGCCTGCATCAGCCACTACTGGAAATAACAAAAGTAGAAGACATTCTTTGCCCTGAAAGAAAAGATTAAAAAGAAAAACCTATCAGGAATCAAACTGACCCGGTTACAAGGCATTTTAAGGTAAGCAGGCTAATAGTGTAGCAAGACTGCTGGACCTCAAGACCCACCACACACAGATACAGAAAGGACAGTAAGCTGGAACAGGACTGGCACGGAATGCCTGGAAGGAGGGGAGAGTTCAGAGTGAGAAGACAGTGGAAAGGACTGTCCACAAAGAGCACAGGGAGAAATTAAAGCAAGAAGGGCAGGTGCCCACGAATAAAAAAGGAGCCTGGCCATTCACAAAGCAGAGCAGGCAAGGAGAGGGTGAAACGGCACAACCAGTCCAGGTACCAGTGAGGCTTAAGGAGCACCGAGGAGTCAGGCTCTAATCCAGTAGGCAACAACACAGAGAAATATCATAAAAATTATCTTTAAAAGATTAGTCTGACTCTCTCCCATAGATGGGTGAGAAAAGCTAATGGATGCTGAGAGGCTAAGCAGAAGTCAGTGCAGTAATCCAGGCATGAAATGGTAAGAGAAGGAAGCTGTGGAAATGGGGTAAAGAATGGACAAACTTCAGCTTAGATGCCTCTCCCAGTTCTCAAAGGATTAAAAATAATCCATATAATTTCCAAAGTGAAGACTCATAGCCCATTATGATAGACAAGAACGAAGTGACCACGTACACAAACCAGTCCCCCACTGACTTTCCCTCAATCAGGAATCACTCTGCAGTCAACTGAGTGCAACGTCCACATGAAAACAGGACCCAAGCACGCACGAAGATGGCATTTGCAAGTTTAAGCTCACGAGTCTAATGGATACAATTTTAAGGTTGTCCTGAAGATCCACTGCAGGTTGCTGGGGAACAGTAACAGCAAAAAGAGCAATCAAGTAGAGATACGAATTTGGTAGCTCTTAGATTTCAGGACAACCACAAATTAGAGAGAACTGCAGTCAGTTCTTCAACTGACATCTACTGTTAAACTCCAACTTTTTTTTTTTTTGAGGAAGATTAGCCCTGAGCTAACATCTACTGCCAATCCTCCTCTTTTCGCTGAGGAAGACTGGCCCTGAGATAACATCCGTGCCCATCTTCCTGTACTTTATATGCGGGACGCCTGCCACAGCATGGCTTGCCAAGCAGAGCCATGTCCACACCCAGGATCCGAACTGGTGAACCTCAGGCCGCTGAAGCAGAACGTGTGAACTTAACCACTGTGCCACCGGGCCGGCCCCAGACCACTGTTAAACTCCAAAACGCACTCTCCTCAAGGAGCACAGGGGTTTTCCAGTGCTTATTACCATACAAAGAACACAATCACTCAACAACTTCATCCTTGAAAGGAAACACACAAAAGATATTGGCTGTACTTTTATAAAGCATGCCCTTCCAAAAACATTCAGCATCTCACTCTCCACATTATTTTGTGATAAAGTAACCAGGGGCAAGCTGCACACTCATCCTTTCTTCATTGCACTCTCTCCTGAATCCACTGCAAGGAAGGTTTCCCTTACACCTTCCCACTTCAAGATACCGGATGGAGCCAGAACAAACTTCTTTTCTCTGCTATCTTTTTAAAACTTGATAAACTGACAGTAAACTACATTCAGAACATGAAGAAATGCCCAGGGTGAACCAGGCTTTTCTGCAGGATATGAGAACGGCATGTTACCTCAGCTACCTATAAATAAGGACATTTGTTTTTATGCATGTGTCAACTATACGGTTTGATCTATGACATTACCACATTCACAGTGTACCAGAGGTCTGGACTTCAATAATTACATGAATAATTCTGGCAATAGCACCTGAGGGCCCCGTGTGCAAAGGATAAGCCTCCAGCTCACTTAACAAACCTGTAAAGTTCACGAACAAAACCATGAAAACATTGCTTCATCACCTGCCTCCCTCACATCCCCAAAGCAGGAAGCAAACAGCTCAATTAAGAGAGGAGAAGGAGTCCTCCGCCTCAAGATGGGACCAAATACTCAAACCCACCCACACACCCAGTCAGCCTTAGCTTATTTCTAATTATTAAATTAACAAGACAAGAATCTCAGCCAGATATAGACAAGTTCCCTTTTTCATGAATTCCAGGAGATGAAAACTTCATAGATATGGCTACTACGCATACAGGGAAGACCGATACAGAAAATAAACTACTTCATCTACATGCTTTGCTATAACGAGCACCACAGGAGTAATCAAGAGACAACGGATTAATTTTGGTGTTCTGGCTCCTCATAGCAAAACAACAGTAAACAAAGAATCTCACACAACATAGTTGAATATAAACTTGAACCAGAAGTTTAACCGAAGTGACTCCAGCTTTGCACGCTCCACTCCATCTTCTCGTGTATGTTTAACGAAGGCGTCTCCACGTCCCGGCAGACGTCCCCGAGTGTGTTCTACTGATCTGCTGACAACTATATTAAACAAAGACGCTTAATCATAAATGCCTTTATATCAGATTTAACTTGGATGCTAACAGCACTGCTGAGTTACTATTCATCTTGTGTACTCTTTGCAAAATTACCGAACAGTTCAAAAGTATAAAATTCTGCATAGAAGGCTGAATAAATGCTTTTCAGTTCTGTCCTTCCCTCATCCTCCCCTTCACATCCCGACATGCCTAAGGGTGGAAAACTAACCTGAATAGAGAATACGGGCAATAAATATTGAATTGAGGTCCCCTGTGGGGAGGGTGATACCAACTTCTGAAGTAAAAGAGAAACCAAAAAGGCATCCCTACTTAGACAAAAATATTTATTAGTATAAGATTCATTTAACACGATATATTAGGCATCCAGAGTTTACAAAGTACAGTATTAGCTGAAGCCCCTGTCCTCAACAAAGTTGCGTGCAAAGAAATGGAAAACATTTACACAAATTACTATATATAGACTAAAGTAGGGCCATAAGAATACAAATAACTTGCTACTTAAATTACTCCCCGTAGCTACCGGGTGGTGAGAGCAAGAGAGCCTTTAAGGAGGAGCTACAACTGAAGCTAGGTTATGAATGATGGGTAGACTCTGTACATGCAGGTAAGACAGCAGAAACGCAGGATTTGGAGTGAGAGAGACCCAGGCTCATTCAAACAGCTGGCTCATGATCATGTTAGCCTCTTTAATCCCCTTTGCCTGATCTATAAAAGGGCATCATAATATTGCAGGACCCCTGTGAAGACTGCAATGTATGCGAAGTGATTAGCGCAGTACCTGAAAAAATCAAATACGCTCAATTTATTACACCTATTCTTATTTCTGAGCCTAGTGAAACAGAACTTGAAGTTCATCCACATCTTGACACTTATGACCTTAGCTGGCGTCACCTGACCTTAGGATTCATTTTCGTCATTAAAAAAAAATGGTATTGATATCTTTCAAAAAACTGTTGGGACATTCACATAGGTAACGAAATCAATGCCAAAACCTCTCACCCTCAAATATGGCATAGTGATGTGGATGAAAAGAATGAAAACATATTAGCCAAAGGAGAGAAGTTTAATGAAGACGGGTTAAGCAACATGTGGATCAGCTACATCCCGAAGCAAAGGAGCGTGTTCTACTGCATTCAAACATTCCAAGACAGCTCAGCACACACAGGGAAGGCAGCCTGCGCTTCCCAGAGCAGGACGGAAGGCAGATATTGGAACGAGCGGCACAAATCTCAAAGCCAAAGGACAGAATTGGGAACCAGGTTCAAAATGTCAGATGCATCCACATTCTCAGGGTTAAATGACATCTTCTTATCTTCTTTCTCAAAAATGTCCAATCTCACTCCCAAAATTCTTATGACATCCTAGGAACTTCCCCAAACAAGATTCATGAAGAGGTCACCTCACTTCTAACACATAGTCATTAACCTAATAGAGGAAAGCCATTAACTAAGATCTCGTTCCTCCAGGTCACTTGGCCTGGCTAGCTATGTTTTCTCTAAAATAAACATTTCTCTTTAATAGCAAGATGTCAAAAATGCCCAACAACCAAATGGCATTAATACAAGGTTAACAGAAATAGGCAGCTTTTACCATTCCTGTCTGTACTCAAAAGTCTGTACTCAAAAGCCCTGGAAAAAAGGGATTTATTACACTGCTTGGTCAGATATTTTTATATTACCACACCACAAGGCTTTATTAATTTTTCCTCCCTTCTGCAAGAAAGGTTGCATGATCTTGCTGGCAGACAATATATCTCCTTTCCAAAATTCAATCCATTTCAGAGTCAGCCGAGTTACTCTTATGGGACCCTAATCGCAAGAAATCGCCAGTGTGAGGCAGCCCTTCCAGGGCTGCGAATCCTATTAGTATTTTTAGCTGCCAGAAAGCCTCCAACTCTATGAGAAATGCTATGTGCCATGATGGGGAGATGTGGAAAAGAATTTCACAGGCTTGGTATCCACACTAGGCCCCCGACTTGCCCTAATTTCAGAATTACCATGCCATGAGCCCTGACAGACACTTCGAGGCCTCAGGCAGCTGCGGACCAGTGAGTGAATGAGTCACTTAGAGAGCACAGTGAAAAGTTCTAGCACTTGTACATCACAAGGAGGAAGTTACTCTAAAAGGGAATCTTTTAGATGCCCTCTGGCATGTCCTTAAAGGAAGAACTATTCTTCTTTTCTATCTTTTTAAAGATAGAAATAAGGACAAACTCCAAGATTTTTGGACCTGGGAAACTATCTAATCCAATCTTCTTGCCTTATAGATGGAAAAAATCAAAAGTCTAAAGAAGATGAACGTCTGAGCCAAGGCTGGAGCTGCAGCCTCAGGGCTCGGGTCCAGTGTGATCTCTATCCCACCAAATTATACCTTTCTTTGGGTTAACAGCTCTTGAAATCACTATCAAATTCATCCCTCTACCAGCCATTCTGCTATCTCACACTATGGACAGAATTTCTCTGTAACAGGTAATGAGAATCTGCAACTACATTTTAAATAAAATTCACTTTACTCTACTTTCAGGGAACGTGGTAGGATTCATTATTACCCCACATATAGGAGCACTTTCCAGATTTCCTACTCAGGTTTACAAACTTGTCTATCACCAAGGGTAAGTTTTTCTATGCTTCAGTTTTCTAAGACAAAGATGAAAAAAGCCACATACCTAAATTCATTCCACTTATTCCAGAAATAATCACTAGTATCTAATGTCCCTGCAAGTTATCAAGTTTACTACATGAAAAACATGAAGGGGGCTGGCCCCGTGGCCAAGTGGTTAAGTTTGTGCGCTCTACTTTGGATCCTGGGCACAGACCGGCACTGCTCATCAAGCCATGCTGAGGCAGCGTCCCACAGAGCAGAGCCAGAAGGTGCTACAACTAGAATATACAACTATGTACTGGGGCGTTTAGGGGAGAAGAAGAAAAGAAAAAAGATTGGCAACAGATGTTAGCTCAGGTGCCAATCTTTAAAAAAAAAAATAAGGACCCTTAAAGAGAAAAAAAGTCCCTGATTTTTACAAGTCAGAAAACCAATTACACAGAATAAAGGTGCCTTTTCTGTCAAAGGTTCTCAAAGTACTTTCCAATTAGAACTGCTCTCCTCTTTGCAAATCCGTTCTTTTGGGCACATGAACAGTAATAATGCTGCCCTCCTACAGGTGGAGCAAATAAGTCACGCAAGCTCATAAAGCAACGGAAAAACAGAGCCCAGAACCCAAGGTCAGTGAGCTTTCCTCAGTGCTACAAATATACACTCAAATGCCCAACTAACAGACTAACCTTTTCATACATAAATAAAAGAAGCAAGTCGAATACGTGCCTTTGAACTTTTCAGGACTACAGCTTTAAGTTGAATGAAAGGCGCTAACAAGGAGAGCAGATGAAATACTTGAAAATAATTTGTGGACCCAATCCTAGAACATTTTCCTATCTTCTTCTTTATGGTGACTTTCTAAAATCAGGGGCAAATACAGCCCTTGTATGTGAGTCCTTCAACCAAGAACAGCTGCCCTTCAGACAGCCAGCAAGGTTTCAAGGAGATATTCTAAGTAGCCACTTCTTAGCAAGATTTCTACTCAGAAATGCTCTAAATCTTCCAAAGTGACAGCCAGAGCCTAGCAGTGGCTTTGATGAAAACTATCTAACAGTCAAGCCGCACTAACTTTACTACAGATCAATCACTTTGAATGGAGCCAATTCTCTTTGAATTCTAAAGATTCACACCTTCTTGAACATATTCTTTACCCTAATGAGGACTCACACATACACACACACACACACAAATACACACAAAGTAATTGCAGTAGAAATATACTTACTCAGCTTAAAAGTCCATGCAATTTACTTCGAATTTCAGTGTTTATACGGGTAAACACTATATTTATACGCATCCCCTCCCAGAGATGTTTTATTACTTAAAGGGAAGGAGATTTAACAAAGTTAAACTAATTAGAAGCCATGCTTATATTACAGAAGCTTATTTTCATTTCTTTTGTGCCTATCTCCTTTGTATCACTGTAAAGAACATTCTCCCAACCTGCACCTCTAAATCCTAACTAAATCACAAGACACTTCTCAAGTCTTATACCGCCTCCATTCAAGTAATCTCAAACGAGTCCTGCCAATACCGACCCCTCCCTTCTCTAAACTCCAACTACACACAGAGAAATCTGTTCACTTTTTGTTATCATGTGCATTCACTGCTTCCTCAATTATTAGCTAAACAAAGCTCCTTGAGTACAGAAACTTCACTCCATACTTACTTAGTGCGTCCCCCTTATGCCTAGAGATTGTGCCATGCTTTCAAAAAATAGCTTTAGTGAGTATCTGTATTGGAGGGAGGAATGTAGTCAGCATTTTTTTAAAAAACATTAATGCTTTGGAGAGGAAGCCAGGTCAGAATCCCAGCTCCACGACTTACTAGATGTGTGGCCCTGGGAAAACTCATTCATCTCTCTCAGCCTTTTTCTTATCTGGATAATAGAACTGTCCTGATAGAGTTATTGATGAGATAACGCATGCAGCCCGGTGAGCATCTGCCTAGTAGATGGTCAACAAATGGTAGTTGTTAATATTCCTTTGTGAATAAATAATGAGGAAAGAAGAAGGGAGAGTGCATTACTGTTGAGATGAACTTTGTTTAGTTATTTATATATGCCTAATCCATGTCTGAGGAATTATATACATATATCAAAAATGGTATTTCTAACAAAAATAAAGAGGATAAGGTTTGGAGACCCTTTAAAAAAAGGCATTTCTGGAAGAAAAAAGGATTTAAAAAATATTTTTAAGTTGTCATTTAAATAAAATTCACTTTTTACTCTCAATTCTGTTCACTATTCCCCAATTAGAATTAAGCCTTCATCGATTATGAAGTGTTGTTTACAAAACAGCAACAAGGCATTACTTTTATTTTGTATAATTAATTTTTTTAAAACCTGGGATGAGATTTTTGGTGGAGTGGACCAGGCTAGAATCACACGAGTGGGGAAGAAGATAAATGTGGTTTCCCCACCTATACTTAATATCAGACACATCTGTCAACTGTCTGTCCAAACTGTGCTCCAGAAGTTAACTGAGAAAATTTTTCGCCCAATAACCATATAGGGCTTCTTGACATGCACTGTTTCAATGATATTAGGCAGGCACAGGAAACACCATGACACCTACCAATCTGTTCTTCAAGCTCTAAGGGAAATACAAGAACAGGCCAAAAATTCACAAACCCTGGATGAGAGGACACTGGACTCTGCCCACAAGACGATTCAGAAAGTTAGACACAAAATCTTCAAACAAAAAAACCAAGACTCTCAGGACCAAAACCAAGAGTTTAACTATTTAATGCCTACCCACAAAGGCAGTCAATGAATATGTTTTATAAATCAAGAGAGAAATTATCTTAATTTTGAATCCTCAAAATCTAACACAGTGCCTAGATCAGAGAATAGGGGCTAAATCAAAGAACAAATACATTTAATGAATGGCATAAATGAGAATCCAGAATATAGCTATTCTTTCTCCTCAATCATTAAAATAGATACAGGAACTTTTAAATATCAGATATACAAAAAATAAAACAGAAGAAAAAACCTACGGTTACTTCCCAAAACAAGACAATCACAAGCAAATGCCTCCATCTGCGAACCTGTGACATCTTTAGCAATTAATTCAAACTGTTATGTTCTACCTTACGGCCAACACAGTCTTACCGCCAACAACTAGAATCACCAGAAGTCAGAGGAACTTTATCTATACTCCCCTTTCTTTTAGAATTATGGCAGTCTTCCCTGTCAATATAACGGATGGTAGTAAATTTTGTTTTTACAAATTTTAAACATTACAAACAAAAACAAAATTCTTGTTTCTGAATTCCATGTATGTAAGGAATGACAAGCTCATGCATCTACCATCTGGAATTATTTCACCAGAAACCTAACCACTTCCTCTTCAAAATGGAGCTCTAAATAACTTCCTCAAAAATGGCACTGCTCTAAAAACAGGTTATTGACATATTCTGATTAGCAGCCAGTCTAAGACTCCCTTCCACTGAAAAAGAACCTAGCAAGTACTGGAAAAGGAGGCAAAGGTGAGGAGGACATTTGATGCATACAAAATTATTTTGTAAAATTTTAACGCCTCAATTTACAACTGACTGGTTAAGAGTCATCAATTTGTGCTCATGTTTTTACTGCTTTGTGCTGTTTTCAAGACATCAGACTAAAGTTAATATTCTTCTTCCAATGAGATTGTTTTAGCAAAATTCTGCAATATCCCATTCCTATCATGAAGATGGCAACAAGGAAAAGCAAGCACATACTTCTGGAGACTAGATTCAGACACATTTGATGAAAGACAACTCCAACCTTCCCTTAAAAACAGGCCCATTTTTCTGACACACCAGTTTACTTACCTCTCCCATCGCTCTTCCCTCCAGAGCAAGTGCTTGAAAATCATGATTCAGTTCATCCATAGAACGTACCTATTGTTCAGAATAGAAGAGGGGAAAGTTTCAAGTCAGCATCTTGAATTTTACACACACATTAAACACAACTGACAAGCTCTTCTATGTTTACTTTCAGATATTGACAGACAACAACAATAATCAAGTGACTGAGGTTAAACATTCACTTACCTTTAACCATCAGGGTTCAGCAATGACCCCTGCTCTCTCCCCTCCCATTCCCTTTTGTTTTCAAAACATGAAAAACACACAATCCACAAAAAGAAAAAGCAAATTCCATCACATGAGAATTTCATCACATGAGAATTGTTAGCTATTTTTCATACATTTTAATTTAATACGTAAAGAGCAACATGCTGAAGGGCGATGACATACGAAGAGGATTACGGAACCTAAATGTGGCTATTGAGTCAAAGACCACAGTACTTGTCCCCAACTGTGAAGATTAAGTGTAAATTAGGGGACTCATTTGATCCAACCCAGTATTTCTTTGGTAAACCTCTAGGAAAGGTGCTACAAACTATACAACAGAGCACGCCAACATTTCTCCATATTAAAGATCTCTGGGGACTCCCAGAATCTCCAAACTAGGAGAAAAAAAATAGCACCTATCACAAGAATCCCGTCAAACTTTACCTATCATTAAATGTACTACCCACATCATAACAATCTTTCTAAAGGCTTCAATTAACTTATATCCAAGGTCATTATTACAAGGTAATATTAAGATCGAGGATGAAGTGTGAAACAGCCATAAGTCAGAAACCCTCTGCTGTCCAACAGTCTAGAGGTCCTCTCAGTTACGAGCAGCAAGCCATTCCTGCTGCCTGCGGCTGCAGCAGTCCCTTGTTTACTCAAGAAGGCGGCTATTCTGCCGACCTGAGAGACTGCGGACTGCCCGAGGCAGGAGCCTCTCAAACCCCCTCATCCCATCATCACTACCTCCCAACGCAGGTGTACAATTTCTAGCAGCGGGTAAATGCAAAGCAGGTCAAGCTAGGGCCAGGCAGGGAGAGGGAAGAGCACAGGGAGCCTGAACCAGAGCACAGTTAGGGAGCCGATTTAAGGATTTTATTAACATGCTGCCGGTATACCACCCCACAATCTTAACTTGACTGCACTGACACCACATAAAAATACCGTTGCATTACTGTTTTAAATGGCATATTTTCAAAACCCAGAGCTGATACCATGCTACAAAGATGTAACAGCTTTGGGATGCTTGCTAAAAATGTAAATTTATAAAATTCAAAACGAAGCTAAAATGCAGCCATATGAGAATAAAGAGACTTAGAGACAAGGCTTGCTACCGTGGGAAAACAGTTTCCAAAGCCCGTGGAACAGAAGCCACGTGCACATTACAAGGTGTTTTACGTTATTTAGGTAAGCACACTGAATAAGCTCTTCAACTACAGGTAGTAAAATAAAGGAGGGGGGTTGAGGACAGATGTCAACTAGAAACTCTACGAATGTCAGATGAATCATTCTGCACCTTCAGGCCAGAGTTAACAATTACAAAGCATGCAAATCAAATGCATAAAGCTCTATATCTAGCTCTTTCTGTGGAATCTAATCATACATTTAACTAGAGTTAAGCATTTCTTGAAAATCCGAAAATCTACATATAGTTTTAACCAAGAACGCTGGGAACTCTATTTATACTTTCCAAGGAAAAAGCAGTAGTAAGGGAAGGCAGAGAACACGCAATACGCATATTTATGTAATCATCACAACAATCTTACAGCAATTATTCCCATTTAAGAGATGAGAAAACTAAGCCTCAGAGAAATGCCTTTCCCAACCACTGTTAAGTAGGGAAGAGCATTTAAATGGCATTGCCCGGATCTAAGTCCAGGTCTCCCAATCTACAGTGCAGTGTCCTCTCCATGTCACCAAGCAGACTTCAGGCAGCCAGAGAGTTGCCACTGCTGCTTCTGCTGTGGGCTTTGCAGCGTGCTCTCTTGGGCTTCTTGCCTTTGCTTTCCACTCTCCTCCCCATCTTCAAAATTTGCCTGTCCTACCCTTGCAGCGATTTCCATTCCTTTCCACGCTATCTTCCCACTCATCGTTCTCTCTCTCAGCACTCACTTGCTGGCTGGCCCTCTCCCTAACTGTAGCTCGCGCTCTCACCTCCTCCAGCCCTCCCTATTCCGGTGTCTCCCTCCACGCACCTACAGGATGAAGCACTCTTCCTCCTACCTCTGTGTACTACTGTCCCACCTCCTGTAGACCACTGTTGAGAAAGGAGCCTCATTTTCTCAAGTTTTCTTTGCTAGTCTAGAAATTCCTTTTTAAATCATTTGCCCACAGTTGACTAAATCATTCTCAGAAAAACGTTTTTAACTAGTCACGAACTTATTGTTTATAATGGGAGCTATACCTGGTATGGTCATCGACACCAGGCAGACTCTCCAGACAAAATTCTTCCTAGGAAACAAAACTAATGATCAGAAGATGCTCAGGAATCAAGAGAATTCAAAGAATGAGAATACAGACGGTTTTAAGAAATATCTTAGGCAGGTAACAAAGAAGCCTTTTCTATCATAAAGGAGAAAAGTTGGTTGTAAATTATAATCAGAGTAAAGGCTCCCATCGAGACAGAAGAATCTTTTCAAGTTCCTGTACTCTACCCCCGCTTTCTCTAGACTTCAATTTGAGTAATGGGTTAATGTTAATTTCTACTACTATTACGAATTCCTTCTTCACTTGTGCTAAATGTCTATAAGACTCCCTTCCTTCGACTAACTGTTCTTATCTATCTCCTTTGGTTTCACAAAACTATTTCCTATTTTTTTCTTTGGGCTACTTGCCAGTAATATGTAACTTTCTCATGCCCATCCACGACTTTCTCTACTGCTGCCGCTCCCCATAAAAGCATCTCCCACTCCCTTTACTAAAGAGGCAACGCAAGATGACGACGTTAGAGCCTGACCTACCTCTATATTCCTCTCTTCATCCCACCCAAGGTTCTCATTCACACACATGACCTATGCTTCTGAGTTTCTCTGCCACCTCCCAGATCCCAGAACTTTCTTCTGTAAGCCTCAAGCCCTGCCTTCTTCTAAAAGGGATCCTGCCCTAACCAGAACCATGATTTAGCAAATTCTGTTGTTTTACCACAGAGGAAGTCATAAAAGTGAAACAGATAAACCCAGAACTATAGATCACATTTGGAAAACAAAAAAATGAAGCAAAAGCACCACTTTACAAATCTTTAAGAATCCTATTTTAAGGACTGGCCCGGTGGTACAGTGGTTAAGTTCACACACTCCGCTTTGGTGGCCTGGGGTTCATGGGTTTGGATCTCGGGTGCAGACCTACACACCACTCATCAAGCCATGATGTGGTGGTGTCCCACATACAAAATAGAGGAAGACTGCCACAGGCGTTAGCTCAGCAACAAGCTTCCTCAGGCAAAAAGAGGAAGACTGGCAACAGATGTTAGCTCAGGGCCAATCTTCCTGATCCCCCCCCCCCAAGAAAAGGAAAAAAAAAACCTTCTGGTGAAGAAGCAAATACAGCAAAGCCACAATAATCCCAGAGGAATGTCATCTTAGGCCTTAATACAGTTTCTCAGGAGAAAAAAAAGAATCATATTTTAAAGTGCCTGCCCTATCCATCACCCCTTGAGAAGTCCTACTTATCATCCCAACATCCCACACGCTTTTCAGAATGAATGCTACACACTTCACTGTTTCCTCATCTGTAAAACTGAGGGATAACATCAGCCATTATGCAAGTCTGTTACAATGACTGAAGGAGACAAAATGTCCAGCGCTGAATGTGTACTTATTCAACCGTGTCCACCCCACAGGTTATTCTAAGTTACTGAAATGTCTCCTTCACACATCCACCCCTTCTCCCTGCCCTCAGCTAGTAGACGGCAACTCTGGGTCACTCCTGTTTGGAGGACGAGTGACGTGGGGGACAAGAGGCTCTCTCTAGCTCAGTATTTCCATAATCAACATATTAGAAGTACCTAGATCATGCGAATGCCTAACTTACTTTCCAAAACTTAGTGGTTCAAAGTACATCCATTTTTCTCTCTTCTCAATTTCCAGCTAAATCATCAATTCAGAGGAACTTCCATTCTCCATTCTCATCCATTCAGAAGTTGCCCCCCCCCCCACCCCACCGCCGCCAAAATCATCACTGGCTCAAATCCATGTTCTTTCAGTTCTCATAAAAATTTTAAAAAGATTTTAAATCCCAGTAAAGTCACCCTCTAAAGTTCCTTCATTCCTTGGCTCCCCCGCCACTATGGTCTCCTGAGTCTCCTCCTAGGTCTCTATCTAAATTTTTGTCTCCTTTTGCCAGCCAACATTGCAAAGGAAAAAACCCCTGAAACTTAGACACGAAGGAATTCGAACATAAGAAGTTAATGATCCAAGTGTTTTGTGAATTATAATTTATCAGTTTTTCAAGCAGATATTCTTGAACATTAAACCTCAAAGAACATATCATGGTAGACCATGCAGTCCAGAATAATGACTCAAAAAAGCAAGTTTTAATAGCATTCTGGTTCAGTTCTTGGCCTTACTTAGCTGGCACAGCTGGCACTCCTGTCCTTGGATTACTGTCCTTTAACTGCCCAGTGTCTTTACAATGAGCGTCCCTTTACTCAAGCCAGTTTGACGAGTTCGCTGTGGCTTGCACAAAAGAATCAAACTCAGAGGCCGGCCCCGGGGTCGAGTGGCTAAGTTCCCGCGCCCAGGGTTCGCCGGTTCAGATCCTGGGCACGGACATGGCACCGCTCGTCAAGCCACACTGAGGCCGGCGTCCCACATGCCACAACTAGAAGGACCCACAACTAAAAATACACAACTACGTACCAGAGGGCTTTGGGAGAAAAAGGGAAAAAATAAAATCTTTAAAAGAACCAAACTCAGACACGAGGGTTTCACTGAGTTGATATTTATTAAATCACACTAGAAGTTTATATTCTAAAATGGAGTAACTCAGAGTTATATACTGCACTTAAAAAAATAAAATTCAACAAATCAACGCTTTTTTAATCTTTTCTGTAAACAGACATGTTTCAATAAAGCTGCCTAGAAAAGGGAAACTTTGTGATCCCCACTGCCTCTGGCCACAAACAACTATACCAAAAGTGTTCCCCTCCATGGCCGACTCCTAACCCCTAGTGAGCAATTACAAACTGACCTAACTGGATTCCTCTCAGCACTGGGGCCAGAGAGCTTCGCAGAGAGAAACAAATTCCCAAAGACTCGGCAGCTGTGGCTGTCATTTTGGGTCAAGTATAACCTGGTGAATAAGCAGAAGAGCACAGCCACCAAAGAGTAGAGAAAGAAAGTGCTGAAAAAAGCAGTCAAGAGACGACAGAAGCCCTCTGGGAACGGAAGCCTCCCAGCGCCCAGGCGGCCACGTCTGCAGCTCCTGTTGGGGATTCAGAGAGAACGCCTGGTGTTTTTTCATCTAACACGCTGAACTTATGGGAACTACAAGAAATTTCTGTACCTTCAGACTAAAACTGCCTATACTCCAGTATTTATTTCCTCAACGCCTGAATCTAAGGGGCCAGGTGCTTTTGTCCTCCATGCCTCCCTTTGCTCTCCTGGAGGGTTTTTTGCACAGGCAAGCCTACCTCACGATGGTTCCATTTCACTAACATAGATCCAGAACAATATAAGCAGAAGAGCTGATGCCAAGAACCATTACGGGAAGGAGACACCAGTAAGAAAAAGCCGGGCAAAAGCAGGAGAAACGAGCAATGAGAAGAGGAAATGGAATATGAGAATTAAACTAATTTGGGTTTAATCATTAAGGGGAAAAAAACCAGTAAGTCTGTTCTACAGCATCTTCTGCTCCACGACACATCTGTATTATAAACAATAACAACTAATATTTACTGAGACTAACTGTGCCAGGCCCTGTCCTATAAATTCTTTACAGGCTTTACGATCTCTTTAACAGTCATAACAATCTAAAATGCAGGTACTCACCTCCATTTTGTAAGAAAAGCAAAAAGTTATTACATTCCTCAAATAAAATATAAATAAATCGACATTCTTCTTGATTACTGGAGGGGAAAAAAAACAGAAAACTACTCTTTTGGCTTAAGTGGCTACAAATCCTACACTACACTATCTTATTTATGAATGTTCCTATTCTTATTTATTCATTGTCAGTAACAACACTAAATATCAGCATTTGCTGAGTTTCAAGGCACTGGCACTGCTAAATAGACATTATTCCGTTTTATATGAAGAAACCAAGGTTCAGAGATGTAATTTGTCCAAAGTCACATAACTGATAAAGATAAGAAGTGGAGTTCAAATTCAGGTCTCTATATCCTTTACTATTTCTCTCTCTCTCATCAAAGGCAAGCACAAAAGCTCCAGCACACCTGGGTTAAAAACAGTTGTTCCAGCAACTGATGACTGTGCTATTTTTATACTCTCTTCCATGATACAGAGGGAGGAAATGAAGTCACTACAGAAGCCAGGATTAGGCTGAATTTCTATTTTTTAAATTTATCGTTAAAAATTGCTACTACCTTTAGCAATTAAAGTAAATACTATTAAAGTCACATATTATCTAATGTGTTCATGGCATTCTGCTGGGATGGTTAACAGACCCAAATGATAAACTCTAAGTTATCAAAATTCTCTTGCTACCAGACTACCAGAATATATACACCTCACGTAAATGTCAACATTTCCTAGACACAAAATAATTTAGAAAGTAAAAAGAACAAATATATTTTCAAAATCAGATAACGTAGTCTATTTACTAGTGACCTTTAACCTTTAAATACAAAAACCTCAAAACTGCTGGTTCTGTCAGTCTTTTTCTTAATTTTACCAATCATGATCAAGCTGAAATGAATAATGAGGGCAAAACCATTTTCAATGGAGAGAAACTGTTTGATACAGAAGAAACTAATAAAAAGTGTAAAACTTAAGATAATGATAAATCTTACCTCTGTCTGTCTGGAAACTACCATCTATAGTCATAGTTCTGACTGGAATATTCCTGACTCCCAAAAGAACAAATTCCAAAAACGTGAAACAGACTCCCAAACAGCTAGATAGATCATATTTACATCAAAAAAATAGTTATTTGCAAATGCAGAACATATCAAAGGGTCTTCATTAGCAGTAAAAAGTTTCGTTCTGAAATACCAATCTCAAGAGATGACAAATGGGAAAAAGCAAAGAAACATAAATCAAGAATGTTCACCCAAAAGTTCCTACACTAGGTTGTGGGAAATCTGTTAAGTATCAGGCTCTTTCCAAAAAATGGAATTAAATTTAACATATCTGCCATCATTGGAATCAGGAACAATCTCACTAGCAGAGTATAAGAATCTATGTAAGTAGTCTGACAGCAACAAATATTTGTCCACAAAAAAAAGGGCACAGAATTGCTTTTCCAAAGTTTTGCTAATATTAAATTTTTTGAGATTCTTTTGTCATCCTTTGAGCTCACTAATGGACAAGTAATAGTAGGCATAAAAGGTTTATAAAAATTTCCACCGTAAGAATAGTTTATGAAAGAAAACAAATTATGGGCCTTCACAGCCACTGACATAAATTTTCTACAACTTCTGAGACAGTGAATATTTTTTAACAGTTGTACAACTTAGACCACCAGTGAAAAGCACTGATTTTGAAAAATAAGTTCAGAGTACAAACTATTAACTAGAAGGCACGCGTACAGTGTCCGTCCCTGTGGACGAGGGAGCACGCACACACAGCCTGCTCTAGCTCATGTGCTCTCCCCTCCTGCCAGACGAGGTGGAGAAGTGCAGACTAGGGTTGAAAGACCATGGCACACGTCTCTCTGCTGTCTCCTCACGCCCTGAAGTCACAGCCAGAGAAGCAAAACCGCCCTCCATCAGCCGGGCCGCGGCAGCTTGTCTTGTCGCCCTGGGCATCCCCACAGCACTAAACACGACAGGCAGGCATACAAATATTTGTAATGTGAGAAATTACCCTTAGTCTTAGGAGGGATAAAATAGCAGAAATGGGACTTCTAGAGCCAGCTTTTTAAAATGGCTCTTATCTTGGTTAAAAGAACACTTGGTCATGTTTTTCCAAGCTTTTCAAGAAAGAAATTTGACAGTATGCATCAAGTTTTATAAATGTTCATGCCCTCTGATCCAGTAATTCCACTGCTAGGAAATTAGCCCAAGCAAATAATCAGAAACATGGTCTAAGATTTGTTAACAACGATCTCCAACCTGGCACTGTGACAGGAAAAGTGGTAAAAAATTTAAACAAAGTAAGAATTATTAAATATAGCATACAATCATTTATAGAATTTTATGCAGCTTTTTATAACATTTTTAAAATTCTTAAACAGAGGGAGATATGTGTATGTGTAAGAATTCTAAAGTAGGCTACAAATCTGTATATATAAAAATATATTCATATGAATTTTATATATATTTTTATATATTCATATATATTTTATATGAATATGAATATATTTTTATATACAAAAAACACAGAAAAATGTATATATTTCTATATAGAGACACATACAAAAGACTGAAAAGTAATATATTCAAATGTTAACCTAAAACTTCTTCAGTAGTTCCTACATTTTCTATAATGCCTATGAAAAGATCAGAAGGAACGTTCTGAAAATAAATTTAACATTTATGAAGTCTTTAAAATATTAATACCTTTCAAACCAGTAATCCTGTTCTAGAAACATATTAAATAACCAAAATAAAGAATAAGCTTTTCTACACAAAGGTGCTCATTGCGTAGTTATTTTATCCAACAGTAAACAAAAAAGTTGGTTATACTGGTATATCCAGAAGGTTCCACAGGGACAGCACTAAGAACAAAAACAGGATGAGCTTTCTATACCATACATAATAATTACTATAACAGCTAGTACCTACTATGCCCTATTTAGCAATGTGCACTATTTAATTCTCAAACTGTGAAATAATTCTTAATTATCCTCCTTTCCCCGCTTCTTTAACAAAAGAGGAACCTTAGGCAGAGAAAGGTTTGATAACTTGTCCGAAGTTGCACAACCAGGCTGACTCCAGAATCTGACTCTTGAGCAGTGTTCTATATTGAGGATTAAAATGTGTCTGGGGTGCTCCAAATGTTTATGCAATAAAGACAAAAAGAACCATCCAGATCCAACAAAGCTTCACTAGATGAAAGCCTGCTAGAAACCCAAAAACAGAGAAGGAGCTGTGCATGTTGGCCTGCCACCCAGCTGTCCATCTGAAGATCTAACAACCCACACTGCCCATCTGTGGCCAAAACGGCAGGATTCTTCTCTGTTACTTCAGCAACAAAAGGAAATAAGTTACCATGAGACTACAGGGAGAAAACTACTTAACCAGGGAAAGGAAATCTCATCCTGAAGACATAAAACAGAAGACTTCGGAAAATGACTTACCGATTGGAGGAGAGAATAAACATACATATAAAGACAAAATTTGCTAGCAAAATTAAAATCTATAATGCAGTAAAGAGTAGTAAGCCAAATAAATAATAATGCAAACAAACTGAGAACTCAATCCAGAGGAAGAGATATCCATTGAAACAAAAGATAATTGAAAAAAATGGAAACAGAAATGTCCACCAACTGATGAATGTATAAACAAAATACAGTATATCACACAAAGGACTACTATTAGGCCACAAAAAGCAAAGGAAGCACTGATACACGCTACCATATGCATGAACCTTAAAAACACTGTGCTGGGAGCTGCCCCATGGCATAGTGGTTAAGTTCGGGGTATTTCACTTCAGCAGTGGTTAAGTTCGGGGTACTCCACTTCAGCAGCCCAGGTTCATGGGTTCAGCTGCCAGGCACAGACCTAGACCACTTGTCGGCGGCCATGTTGTGGCAACAACCCACATACAAAATAGAGGAAGACTGGCACAGATATTAGCTCACGGCTAATCTTCCTCAAGCAAAAAAAGAGCAAGAGTGGCAAGGCTCAGAGGGAATCTTCCTCAACCAAAAAAAAACACAAAAATAGTCACAACATCAAATGCTGATGAGGGTACAAAAAAACTGGATCATTCAAACACTGCTGCTAAGAACGTAAGAAGGTACAGCCACTCTGGAAAACAATTTGGCAGTTTCTTAAAAAATTAAACATGTAACTACCATGACCTAGCAATTGCACTCCTGGGCATTTATCTCAGAGAACTGAAAACTTAAGTGAACACAAAAACACATGAACATTCATAGCAGTTTTATTTGTAATAACTAAAAACCAGAATCAGCCCAGATGTCCTTCAACAGGTTCAGCAAAATGTGGCACCTCCATGGCACAGGACGCACCAAGAAAAAGGAATGAACTACTACATGCAGCAACTTGGCTATGTCTCCAAGAAACGACAGAGAAAAGGGGCCCCGCCCCACAGGCTACACACTGAATGATTCCGTTTATATAACATTTTTGAAACGACAAAATTACAGAAATGGAGAACAGACAGGATAGATTGGGGCGGGGGGGGGCAGAGAGAAGCCACTCCAGCCTCACAAAGAGGTGGGGGTGGTTATAAAAAGGACTACTCATGGCTCCCTTGTGGGTTTGGAAGTCTTCAGTATTTTGATTGGGGTGGTAAATACATGAATAGACACAGGTGAAAAAATTATATTGAACTTATTAATACACACACACACAAATGAGTAGGAATAAAATGAGAAATGTGAGTAAGACTGGCTGGGCTGTGTCAATGTCAATATCCTAGCTGCGACTGCTGTTTCTACTACACAAGGTTACCTGTAAAATGTTGCCACTGGGGGAAACAGGGGCAAAGTGTACAGAGGATCTCTGTGCTATTTCTTACAACTGCACGTAACTCGACAAGTAACTAAATCAAATTTTAATTTTAAAAAAGACCACTGCTATAAATAATAAAGATACAACTTAAAAATGATAGTTCCTGAGGAAAAAAACTAAAATAATCAAATATACAAGTGAAGGAACATTTCTCAAGCCACAAAACCATACAGATCAAAAGGTCTCACGACATAGTATGCGAAAATCACATCCTGATCAAACTGTCCCAAGCGGGAGAACTCCCTCAGCAACCCAGCACAGAAAAAAACCGGCACTTACCCTCAGTGCTCTAGAACACTCCAGCTGAAGACTACGAAGTAAGGTCCACTATCTACGGCCCAAAGACTTTATATCCTCACACAACTGCCTCTCATGTATAAAGGCTTTAGAAACACAACATAAAGAAAGAAGTAATAAACACGCCACCCACGTGCCACTTTTCCGGTAATGACTGCACCAAGTGCCCTAGCCAACCAGGAGAGTGAAAATTAACTCACAAACTGTCACACAACTATTTAATGAAATACCACTCGGCAATAAAAAGGACCAATCTCTTGTTACACACAACAACACATATTCTCAAAGCATTATACTAAGTGAAAGAAACTGGATTCAAAAGCCACAGACATTTACAGTATATGACCTTTTGGAAAAGGCAGAACTCTAAGGAGAGAAAATAGATTAGTGGGAGCCGACTATGAAGACGCACCAGGGAATCTGGGAAGGTGTCAACACTGTTTTACATCTTGATTGTGGTGGTTACATGAATATGTGTATTTGTCAAAACCTACAAAAGTGTATACTAAAATAACGGTGAATTTTACTGTATGATTTATATCTTAAAAATGGGAAAAAAATAATTACACAAGAGGGAGAATACCACTGTAAAGGACTAACAGTGTTTCCTCCATTCCAAGAACCTAAGAAAATAATTCAAACTGCAAGTATTGACAAACAAAAATATTGATTATAGCACCACCTACAACAGTAAAAGTTTAGAAACCTAAGTGATCAATATTAAGAAATACTATAGAAAAGAATGAGCCCATTAAATAGAAAGGAATATTATACAATCTTAAAATTATCTATGGAAATATTCTGTCATAAGAAAATATTTTGATATATTAGACCAAAAAAAGATAGAAAACTATAATCACAGAAATGTTTTTATTTTATCTCAACTTGTCCCACAAAGGATTTAGAGTGATTTACAAAAAGATCAAATAGTTTCAACTAGTGAGAAAATTACGGCAGAGGGAAAATGAGAAGAGCCTTCTTTATAAAAATGTATACAATTAAGTCCTACACACTTGCTAAAAACGAGCCATAAATCTAGCTCTAACCTCTCCAATGGTTAACCAAACAGAGAAATAATCAGTAAAAATTCACACCACCCATCAAATGAAAAAAAAAAAAAGGTAAAGCTAAAGAAGTAAGCATCCTTTTTATTAGGAGCAAAGAGAAGATTTTCCTGTCTATAAATGCAATAAAATCATTCAGTTACCTTCTTTAAAGTTCTAAATAGAAACACTAAGATGGACATACTACAAAAAAACAAACAGTAGAGTCTCGTAGAAGGTTGAATTACAGTTGGTGGTTGGGTTTTTTTGCTTTGTTTCTTGGGTGTTTTTATAATTTTGCAATTGTCTATACTTTCCAAAATATTTACAACGAAGATTTACTAATTTTAGAATTCAAAAATAACCTATAAGTCATTATTTTTAATGGGAGGGGAAAAATGTTTTATTTGACTTTTAAATTACTGTTTATGAGGATACACAGAATGGAATTAGGCCACGGAAAGGGTCCTTACTTCACCCGTAATAGTGAAAAACAAAACTATGTTCAGTGCCAACAAAAATGACCCTCGTTCTGTTTCAACATATTTACAAAGCTGGCTGATATGTTTTTAGATGTACAGGGAATAAACTATGGCGTGACACCAGAGACAATCTACATTATTAATCTAACTCTTCTCTGAGAAAGTTTCTCAGTTGACAGTTCATTTTACCGTTACAATACAAACGGTGGCAGAGGAGATAAGAGCGTCCTGACAGGTCTTCAGCCAGGAGGCCCAGAAAATGTTCCCCTCCATCCAGCAGCCTTGAGACTAAGCCTTCCCGCTCCTTTGTTTCAACGCTGTGCTGTTCGTAGTTTGTAAAGGAATAAGGAATTCTCCGTGAGTCTGTCTCTCCAAATAAATCACAGCAACATAACTCAGAGGGCAGCTATGGGGCACATCAAAGAGCTCCTTCTGGACTTTATCCTCCTAAGAGAGAGCATAACACAGAAACCCAAATTGTATCTGCAGGAGAAAATATTTTAAAAAGAGTTCCATCTCCTCTGAATTAAAAGAAAGAAAAATCAGCGATTCTTAACCAGGAGATAGAATACAAGGGCAGAAGCCGAGCTGAAGAATCTTTGAAGTACTGGGAAGTATTAATTTGGTTTGTTTCCTGACGGAATTCCACCTGATGTTATGCAAACGGTGAACCTTCAGTTGCTCCTTTTTGAGAACAGCTACTACCTGTAGTTTCTTACCCTTAGTCGGTATTACAATGAGGTCACAAAGCATGAAAGTGGTCCCTCCTGAAGCTGACAGGGACGTAAGGTATAGCACATTTATGAGGTTTTAAACTTGGAGGCTACGAGTGCCATGAACAATGTTTGAAATGGGATGTAAAAATCAAAACACATGGTTTTTTTCCTCCCGTTAAAAATATGGGTTTTAGGTAATTTTGAATTCTAAAAACAATAAACCCTCACTATAAACATTTCAGAAAGCAGAAAAATTTACAAAGTGGTGACAAAGCCTACTGAGGAAATTAAAGCAGGAAAGGGGGACAGAGTCGCAATTTAAGTAATGTTCATGGAAGGCCTCACTGACAAGGAAGCATTTAAGGAAAGGACTTGAAGGTGGTGAGAGAGCAACTTTTATAGATATCTGAGAGAGGAGCAGTCAAGCAAATGAAGCAGCCACTAGAAAACCTTGGGTGATGGGGCATGCCTGTGATTCTAGAAATAATAAGAATGTTCTCATGTCATTCCAAATACCATTACAATACAATAATTAAAAGTCTAGACCTAGACAGAAAGCATATCAGTGACTGCTGCTGGGGAGAATTCAAAAGAGCCAAGGAAACTTTTGGAGAAGATGGGAATTATCATTATCTTAATCACAGTGATGGTTTCACGGGTGAAAAGTTTGATATGTCAAAAGTTATCAAACCGTACATTTAAAATGCGTGCATTTTATGTTGATTATGCCTCAATAAAGACCTTTTTTCTTTTCTTTTCTTTTCTTTTTTTGCTGAAGAAGATTCACCCTGAGCTAACATCTGTGCCAATCTTCCTCTGCTTTTCAGGATGTGGGCCAGCAGCACAGCATGGCCACTGACAGAGCGCTGTAGGTCACATCCAGAACTGAACTCAGGCCGCTGAAGCAGAGCATGCCAAACTTAAACGACTCAGCCACCCGGACCAGCTCAAGATTTTTCTTTTTTTTTTTTTTAAAGATTGGCACCTGAGCTAACAACTGTTGCCAATCTTTTTTTTTTTCTTTTCTGCTTTTTCTCCCCAAATCCCCCCAGTACACAGCTGTATATTTTAGTTGTGGGTCCCTTTACTTGTGGCATGTGCGACGCTGCCTCAGCGTGGCCTGATGAGCAGTGCCATGTCCACGCCCGGGATCCGAACCTGCGAAAACACGGGCCGCCGCAGCCAAGCATGCGAACTTAACCACTCGGCCACAGGGCCGGCCCCAAGATTATTTTTTTTAAAAAAGAAAAAATTCTAGCCCTAGAGTAAGAATAAGCACATCAATAAACGAGTCAAAATAGATCCAGTATATAGGGAGACAATTTATTATAAAGGAGATCTTTCAAATCAATTAATGGTGCTAGGATCACTTGTTACCCATTTGAGAAAAGTAAAATTACATCATTACTTCCTCCCTGTACAATACACAGAAATAAACTCCAGTGGAGACGGGGTGAGGAATGGCCTAAAAGCATAAAGTTAAAGAATTCAAAGGCAAAAGACCAACACTTTTGATTACATACAATTTAGAATTCTGAATTGCAACAGACACAATAAACAAAGTTAAAAGACATATAAAAGCAGTCTTATAAATCTAGGAAAATAACAAATACACTCACAGAAAAAAATGGACAAAGAACACTCATATAGTATTGATGGAACTTTAAATTGACGCAATCTATGTGGAGAACAGTGTGGAAACATGTAATGCATTATTTGTTTAATCTGTCAATTTCACTTTTATGAATATATCCTAAAGAAATGACTCCAGGATACAAAAATACAACTATAGTATTATTTACTATAGCATTGTTTAGAATGTCAAAAGCTGAAAACAGCCTAAAAGTCCACCAATCTAGGATAATACAGTCGAAATAAATTATTCTACTTCCATGCACTATGGCCCTTAAAAAGGATATAGACGTATTTATGAACCTGAAAGTACAGCCACAATGTATTAAGGGCGAAAAGACTACAGTGTGTACACAGACGCCTACTTGTGTAATATATATTTAGAGGGAGAGAATGATTCCATTTGGTTTAAAACTACAACACATTCACGAATCTGTGTTTATATATGTGTAGAAAAAGTCTGGAAGGAAATGAACCAAACTGTTAAAAGTAATTAACTCTGAAAAACAGATTATGAAATTTTTTAGAATAATCATGTACTATCAAAACAAATTCTTTTTCTTCTTGTTCTCCCCAAAGCGCCCCCCCACCCCAGTACATAGTTGTGTACTCTAGTTGTGGCACGTGGGACACCAACTCAGCATGGCCTGACAATGAGCGGTGCCACGTCCGCGCCCAGGATCCGAACCTGCGAAACCCTGGGCCGCCGAAGCGGAGCGCAGGAACTTAACCACTCAGCCACAGGGCCGGCCACCCAAATTCCATTTTAGACAGAAAGATTAGTGGTTGCCTAGGGCTAGGGGAATGGAGGAAGTGGAGAGTGACTAGTAACGGGTACTGGGTCTCTTTTGGGGTGATGAAAATGTTTTAAAATTTGATTGTGGTGATGATTGCACAACTCTATGACTACAGTAAACACCAATGAATAGTACATTTTAAAGGAGTGAAATGGGGCCGGCCTGGTGGCGCAGCAATTAAGTGCGCATGTTCAGCTTTGGCGGCCCGGGGTTTGCTAGTTCAGATCCCAGGTGTGGACATGGCACCACTTGGCAAGCCATGCTGTGGTAGGCGTCCCACAAATAAAGTAGAGGAAGATGGGCACAGATGTTAGCTCAGGGCCAGTCTTCCTCAGCAAAAAGAGGAGGATTAGCAGCAGTTAGCTCAGGGCTAATCTTCCTCAAAAAAATAAAAAGTAAAACTCAAAAAAAATAAAAATAAAAAAATAAAGGAGTGAAATGTATGGTATGTGAATTATCTCTCAATAAAGCTGTTTTAAAAACTCCACTTTAGAACAACATCCATAACCATAATAGAGAAAAAAATTTTCCATTTTAATATTCACACTGTATACTATGTCCCAATAGAAACCTTAAACCCGAATAGTATCTATCTTCATAAAGATACTATCTCCTTGAACTACACTAGCAGATAATACTCCTATCTGAGAACAGGAATGAACTTGACAATGTATTAGGTTGAAACAGTAGGGCACTGTTTCCCAACATGTGATGTGACTGGGAACAGAAACAAAGCTTTAACGTTTTACAAATTAAGGGAAGTAACCTTGCTCCTACAGCCCCTTCTGTATGTCTATCTCTGACACTGTTTCAAGAAATCCCCAAAAAAAAGACAAAACAAAAAAGCATAAAACCAGAGCTGAGAGAAATTACTTTAAAAGTTCTTTAATGCAACCCTTCAATAAATAAATAAAGGAGCCTTAATGGCTCCTTATCTCCAGTCCCAAAGCCTCTCAGTAAGAATTCAAGACCATAACACAGTGTTACACCTTACACCTTATTCATTCAAAATGACGTCTCAATGCTCTTCAAAATAAAACACTCCACTCCAGAAGTCTGTTCCACATGCCCTGATGACAGAAGGCATCCATTCATCATTTATGAGGCACATACTATTCACCAGGTGCTGAAGAGACAAGGCTGAAAGATTCTCCCCAAGAACCATCCAGCAGCTCTTAACTAAGACGCGCATGAGGGTCGCGAGGGAGCGCTTTTTAAAGAGCACACGAACGCACCTCACCACTGGAGATTCTGATTCAGGAGGTCTGAACTCTAGCCCAAGAATCTGTTTACTGAACAGCTTCCTAGCACTCGTGGTGAAGGACAGAGTAAATATTCAACCCCAACTCAGGGAGCTCAATACTTCAACAAGACGCGTACCACCTCTTTGTGTTCAGAGTTAACAAAAACTTCAGTATAGCTGAAGTGGAGTGCCAATAAAGACTGCAGAGGTAAACTGGTTCAAAACACAAAGGGCCTATGTGATGCTATATGGAAGAGCTTGGAAATTATCACAAAAGCAACTGAAAAGCAAAAAACAGGGGCTGGTCTAGTGGCATGGTGGTTAAGCTCACGCACTCCGCTTTGGCAGCCCGGGGTTCAGGGGGTTGGATCCTGCGTGCAGACCTAGCATCACTCATCAAGCCACTGTGGTGGCATCCCACATAAAATGCACAGAGATGTTAGCTCAGCAACAATCTTCCTCAAGCAAAAAAAAAAAAAAAAGGAGGAAGATTGGCAACAGATCTTAGCTCAGAGTCACTATTCCTCACCAAAAAAGAGAAAAAGAAAAGCAAAAAACAAAGTATAGGCAAGGGAGAGACATAAGCATTATTTGTGTCTTCAGAAATATCAATTTGGCAGCAGCACAGAAAATAGCCAGAGGGAAGAAGGGGGGAGGGGGCAGTGCAGAAAACCAGTCCAAAGACTACCGTAAATGTCCAGGCAAGAAATACAAGCCCATCGAATACGGCAATGTGGATATAACGCTGGAACTGTTGGAGGGGGGAGGCAAGAACCTGAGATTCCTGGACTGCCTGTAATGGAGATGCCGTCCACAGAAACAGAAGACAGGGAACGAAGGAAGCTAGCACGTTCAGTTCTGAACAGCATCATGCCATTCGCTGAGCACCTACTACACGTCCAGTCCTGGGCTTCTAGAATTAGATAAGCAAAGTAAACTCTTACTGGTGCCTCTACATTAGAAACACGTGAGCAGCAAGTAGGGCTGAAAAGGCGGTGTGACATGTAAAATGGGCCTGTGTGTGTCCTAGGGACAAGGTGACACTCCATGAGGTGCAGCAGATCTCAAAACAGACGGGTCTGGTGGAAAGAGCATGAGCTAAGTGCCTCCAACATAGATGATTCATGAGACCCCAAAACATGGCACCTCACTTTTCTGACCCTGCATTTCCTCACCCATAAAATGGAAACGATAAAAAACAAGATACGGGGGCCAGCTCCATGGCCTAGTGGTTAAGTTCAGCACGCTCCACTTCAGCAGCCTGGGTTTGGTTCCTGGGTGCAGACCTACACCAGTCATCGGCAGCCGTGCTGTGGCAGTGACACACATACAAAATAGAGGAAAAGTGGTACAGATGCTAGCTTAGGGCAAATCTTCCTCAAGCAAAAAGAGGAAAATTGGCAACAGATGTTAGCTCAGGGCAAATCTTCCCCAGCAAAAAAATAAAAAATAAAAAACACAACAACAACATACAGTTTCTGGGGGTTTAAATCCTATGTAAAAAGCCTAGAACAGTTCCAGCACACAGCTTATGAAGTAAGTATCATTATGACTTCTAGATCCAGAAAGGAAGTACTCAATATCTCACTAGATACGCTCACCTATCTCCGCCCAACACACAGACTTTTATTAAAACAGAGATAATTAACGTAAAGGAGATCACTGCATTGGGGGGAAAAAAACTTAAGTAATTTCCAAGATCTTTTCCAACGGCCAAATTCCACTGGAAATGTATCAGCCGATTCACTTTCATTGGAAGGCATACGGTTCGTCTTTTTTTTTTCTTTT
This sequence comes from Equus quagga, assembly GCF_021613505.1. NCBI lineage: Eukaryota > Metazoa > Chordata > Mammalia > Perissodactyla > Equidae > Equus > Equus quagga. Next base: position 25,503,001 of record NC_060271.1, on the reverse strand, counting down.
TAAACCTACAAAAATTTTAGGGTCTGAAAGCTGGAAAATATAAAATGTGTAAAAAAACAAATTAGCATCTGTGCCACTTTCTTCACCTACACAAATAAAAGCAGTATTTTGCCATTTATCCTCCCAGTCCTTTTTCCATACATCACTCTTAATGAGAACATAGAGCTTAAAGCCCATTTTCTAGATAATAAATTAATGAAATTGTATCTAATATACAATTACTCTCATCCGACGTGTTTGTGTCACGCAGACACACTGCAGCGTCTCAGCGCTCGGCTCAGTGGAGACTCCCAGCAATCCTCACTCCGAAACAACCTTCTTTAGAACTCCTTCCTCCCTCCCTGAAACTGTGGACGTTTCTTCAGAGAAACAGCGATATACTAATCACACTCTTCTGCATTTTACTAGGCTTCTGATCCACAGAAGTAGTATCTCTCTAATTTGGCCAATTGGAGGGAAAAAAGAACAATCTGAATAAGTAAATTCTTAGCAAATTAAAGAACTTTTTTTTAATTAACAGCAGGTATGGTGCTTTTAAATACATACAATAACCAGAATTAGGTTAATGAACTGTTCCCTGGCTAAAATCCTTAGGGAACTTTCTTTAATAGCCAAAAACTATCTGTCATCAGCAGATCAATTGACTGAATACTCATGACCTCTAAAGAGTGTAGCTCCCTGAAAACACCTGTTCTCTATAAGGTAAGCATTCCTCTTCCCAGGGTTATAAACAAGTTAATTTACGCTGCTAACTTGAAAACATTTTCTTTATAGATAGAGAAGAAAGTTGCCAGTAGCCCCAGTAAAACTTGTTGCTTGGAAAAACTCCAAACCCACAGTGTACAGCTGTAGATAGACTTGCCCTCTCAACCTCTATTTCTAAAAGGCACTGTGCAGGGAAGAAATCCCCATAGTTTTTCTATCTGTACATGAGAGACTTATGCACCTTTCAAAATCTTTAGGTACCCAAAAGAAAGGAAAATATATGTCCAGACAAAACCTTGTAAATGAATTTCATAGCAGTATTGTTTGTAATACTCAAAAAATGGAAACAACCCAAAGGTCCATCAACTGATAAAGGGATAACCAAAGTGTGGTAGATATCTTATAGTGGCCTATTATTGAGCAACAAAAGGGAATGAAGCAGTGACACATGCTACACCACGGATGGGCCTTGAAAACATTACGCTAAGTCAAAGAAGTCAGTCAAAAAGGACCACATATTGTATGATTCCTTTTATACATGTTGAAAGTAGGCAAATCCACAGACACAGAGACTGATGGTTGCTGATGGCTGGGGGGGTGACTGCTACTGGGGACAGGTTTTTTGAGATGATGAAAATGTTCTACAATTGACTGTGGTGATGGCTGCACAACTCTGTGAATCTGCTAAAAACCAATGAACTGTACTTTAATGGATGAATTATGCATCAATAGAGCAATTACAAAAAAATCTTTAGGGCCCCAATTTCTACAAACCTCAAAGTTTTCCTGATGAGATTCATAAAAACACTAAGAAAGGTACTTTAGCCATAAAAGAGCACTTACTAACGGCGATAAACAGACAAATCCACGTCTGCAGGATCTTCAGAAACCATTAATATGGCACTTCAAAAACCAACAGTTCTCAAAAAATATTACATGAAAAAAACATGAACAACATTTCTTTGGCAAAGGTCCAGTAACTCTCCAACTGCAGGTCTTATCACCAATGCCATGTACGTCCTTCAGGCCCAAGCTCTTTAATCAAAATCCCAAATATTCAACTCATCCAACCCACTGCCAATCACTGACTGCACTTCTCAACAGTATTCACAGCAGGGAGCAAAACGCCAGAGCAGTGCACTGAGCTGAAGCCACACTCCCATTATGGCTCCGACGACACCCAGAAGATGAAGAAACAGAGCGTAAAGAGTACAGAAGAAGGGTCAGAGGTCCCTCAACAACAACAACAAACTCCTACCCTACCCTCAGCACTTACTGCTCTTGGCATCGTGTTCATCATCAACCCTCCATTCCTCTGTGAGTGTTAAGCCATTTCCCAACAGTGAATAGATGGATTCTAAGCAAGAGCCAGAACTCTTTTAAGTATTCTTTCCACAATACCCGGAAGCATGATTCTGTACTCAGGCTCAGCCTATAGAAAGTAATCAGCGAATATCATTGCCTGGGAGAAAATGGACACACACACAAAAGATGTGCGTCTCTTCTGCAAGAAGAGAGGGGTTTAATGAAAAACAGTATCATATGACTTCACAGTTATGAGGCACTTCAACCCCATCCACACTCAAGTCTGAAACCCAGCCCTTCCTGAGGAACCACGGTGCTTTCTCTTACTAACAATCTCGTGATTCGCCCTATTTCCCTCTTCTCTTTGGCTACAGGGACACCCAGAGCAAATTCTATAGCCCACCATACTCTGGTACGTATTTCTAAATCTTAAATCTACCCCCTTCGTTTTCCTGACATACCCTTACTTTCCCATTGTTACAGCTCATTACCACCAATCCTCTAATTTTTTTTCTAATGCCACACCAAAAACCTTCTGAAACAAAACAAAGATGTACCAGAAACCTCTGCAAGTTGTTCACTTAGGAACCACGCACAAATACCACAGCATTAGAAAAGGTATCTGACTGAATACTTTTTTTTCAAACTGGAAACTAATTCTTAAAATTGGAAAATAATCCTTAAAGTTATAATCAAAGAAGGCCTACCGAGGATCCTTTGACCAAGTACATAACGTTAAGTCTTTGAGAACCCCAAATATAATGAAAAAAGCTCTAAGAATACAGGTGTAAGCAAAAACAAAACATGAAGGCATGAATTACTCTGCTTTAATGCATGATGTTTACTAAACGCCACTGGCCTAAATGCTGAGGCACCTAATAAGCATCTATGCAGAAAGACAAGAGACTCCCGGTCTAAGAGTCATTCAGCAGGGACAATAAAAAAGGATCTTAGGGGGGCTGGCCCGGTGGCGAGATGGTTAAGTGTGCATGTTCCGCTAAAGGGGCCCAGAGTCCACCGGTTCAGATCCTGGGTGCAGACATGGCACCACTTGGCAAGCCATGCTGTGGTAGGCATCCCACATATAAAGTAGAGGAAGATAGGCGCGGATGTTAGCTCAGGGTCAGTCTTCCTCAGCAAAAAGAGGAGGATTGGCAGCAGATGTTAGCTCAGGGCTAATCTTCCTCAAAAAAAAAAAAAGGAGCTTAGGGAATGACAAGACTCCCAGTATGGGGAATACTTGCACTCCCTCCCAGTTGATCATAGTATTTATTAATTACAAGTGTAAGGATTAACTCTCAGCCATTGGACAGTAAGAAGGACGGACATGTCAGGGGTCGGTGTCAGGAGACCACGAGAAGACAGCAACACCAAGTGAAACAGAAAGGGGTACTATTTGTACCAAGAAAAGACTCATCCACTGAACCTTGCCCGGCTATCTAGAACTATCTCCCCAGCCGCCAACGGATGGTGGATACTGATGCGTCCTAGTGCCAAGAAACTACCAGCAAAAGTGAGAAAACTGTGTTGTCCTCTAAATTTCCTTTCTCCCAAAGCAGAGCCTCTACCTAACTCTGCCTCTTAAATCCAGTACAGAGGCCACAGTTCAACTGATCAACTTTAAAATGTTTTCCCTATTTCATCATCCACTTTATCTCACAGCAGTTTACAGAGAAAACAGATTTCACAATAAGATAATAAAACAATCACAGCAAGTCAGACCTCGGGCTTTGCAGGACAAAACCTTTAATACTACTCAGAAAAAAAAATCTTAAGTTATCAAAATTACTGTTAAAATAAATACAGAAAACTTTTTTTGTAGGCAAAATTTTACACAGTATTATTCACTTACATAGGAAGATGTGTTTTCTAGAGTTTTATAACATCTTGATCCACATCCAGTGTCCTGTTTACTATGGGTAAATTTTACAGGAAAAAAAAAAATTCATGGGACTGCTTTCACTCACTCTCCTCCAAAGACCTCAATTTGGCCAAACATTAGGGCTTTACAGTTTCTAACTATACGACATACAATAATTTTATGAATTAAAACAAGTGATACATGTTTATATTCTGTTTTTTTCTTGAGGAAGACTAGCCCTGAGCTAACATCTGCCAATCCTCCTCTTTTTGCTGAGGAAGACTGGCCCTGAGCTAACATCTGTGCCCATCTTCCTCTACTTTATTTGTGGGATGCCTACCACAGCATGGCGTGCTAAGCGGTGCCATGTCCGCACCCGGGATCAAACCAGTGGACCCCGGGCTGCGGAGAAGCGGAAGATGCGCACTTAACCGCTGCGCCACCGGGCCGGCCCCCCATGTTTATATTCTTAAGGTAAAAAAAGACAAATACAGAAAGACCATACAGAGTTTGTGGTACATTATAACTTTTTGAATAACCATACAAACAAATCTAAATACTCTTCCTCACCTCACAATATTATTTTACGGTTTCTAAATTTTAGTTTTACCTAATTTTAAATATCTCAGTTTGCAAGATTTTTAAAGTACTGCATATTACCTCAACACGTCTTCTCAAGCTGTTAATGTTTTAAACTTTTATTTCAAGAGCTGTATGCTAATTATTTGTCAAGTTTCATACTCAGAAAATAAAACTTAAACATTAAGAAAAGCAGTCATTTATATATTAGACACAGCTTAAAGAACTCACTATAAAGAAGGGAGAAGAGCCAGGCTGATGGCCCAGTGGTTCAAGTTTGGTGCTCTCACGGCTTCAGCGGCCCAGGTTCGTCTCTCCGTTGGGTCGCGGAACCACACCACCCTCTGTCAGTTGCCGTGCTGTGGCAGCGGCTCACATAGAAGGACTAGACCAACTTACAGCTAGGATATACGACTATGTGCTGGGGCTCTGGGGAGGGGAAAACGTAGACACTAAGAGAATTCCTACATCAGGCAGGAAAATCCTAACTTCAAAAGGGAAAAAAAAAAATTTTAAGTGTAAAAAATTAATTGCTCGGAAAAGGGAGTAACAATGAGAATGGATATAAAGTACCTGGCATGACAAACAGCTCCCTTCCCTCCAACACTGCTGGCTGACACCACAGCCTGTGATATTGTTTCCTTTACCAGCTCACTGGTGAGAACATTCTGCCAATTTAATCTTTTTAAATTTTGTTCCATTATGCCAAAAGGACTTAAAAAAAAAAAAAGGGTAAGGAAATAGGCCCACCAAACAGGAATACCAGCCCTGTGGATGGCAGAAAATACTGGCAGCAGGATTACCTTATATTGAGTCACTGTCTCTGCAGAGATAAGTTTCCCACAATTACTACTTAGAATACACATGCAATAAAAACAAAACTGAAAAAAAGCCGGACTTTAGCATTACTGCTCTCGAGGGGAAAACAAGGACTCCTGTAATTATAGGAGAAAAGTAAACATTTGTATTCATCTCCCTGTATCAGCAAGTTTATCATCTCTAAAATTCAAGCAAAATTATGGCAAATACTTATTTGACCTTGGCATGTGCTACTTTGCTGCAATAGTGGGCTTCGGTTTGGTTTAGTTTTAAGGCTACAAATATTCCTAGGGAGGCAGAAATATAGAGAGAGCAGTGAAAGCCCAAAGACCTGGCTTCAAAACCAGGGTCTACGCAGTAACTAAGCTTCAGTTTCTCAACTCTCAAGAGCATTACCTCCGCTGGGGGATTGTTCTGAGGACAAAATACAGGGAATACACAGCCCAGCGCCTGGAACACAGGGCTCAGGAAATGTTTCTGTCACTGTCAGTGATTCGCAACCTCTTCTGCATTCCCACCCGACACATGGGACACCCTCTTACTCCTCCAACCCGAAACAGAGGCTGCTGAGGGCAGTGATTCTCCGCCTAGAGAGCCGCCCCTGCACTCTTCAATTACACTACTCACCACTGCTGCTCGTCCTAGTGGCCCCCACCTGTGGCCAGTGTTTCCCAGCAGGACAGCTGAGCTCTAAGATCCACTGCTTTACCTGAGTGCAAAGCTGAAGAACTTGGGGTCTTCACAAATTCAATCAACACAAAAGTTTCAGACACCTCTTGGGAAAGGGGCATGAAAAACACAATAGTCTCTGCCCTAGAATGGTCCAGTCCAAGAGGGGAGATCAACACCAAAACCAGAAAACTACTATATGCTGTAAGGACTGCAGGACAGGTGACTGGTGGCTGGTCCATGGCTGCAACACAGCAACTACCTTGAGTTCCCTAACGTTGCTCGTTCTAGCATGTGTCCAGCCCAACAGAATAGTGTTGTGATGAGTGCCAATTCCAAGTTGGGTCATTCGTTTAGGCCCCCGGGTATGAAACAGGTTTTGCCACTTAACAACATTAAGTCTGGTTTGCTAACTAACCTAGATAAAACTGCTAACTAAGTCATATATGGGGCCAGCCTGGTGGCGTAGCGGTTAAGTTCACACTCCGTTTCGGCAGTGCAGGGTTCGGCGGTGCAGGGTTCACAGGTTCAGATCCCAGGCACAGACCTACACACGCTTATCAAGCCATGCTGTGGCAGGCGTCCCACATATAAAACACAGGAAGATGGACACAGATGTGAGCTCACGGCCAGTCTTCCACAACAAAAAGAGGAGGAGGATTGGTGGCAGATATTAGCTCAGGGCTAATCTTCCTCAAAAAAAATTAAAAAAACAAATCATATATGATTCCTTATGATAGGGCTCAGCATAAGACAGAGTTCAGAGTAAGCTTTCAATAAACACTTGTTGACTTGCACAGCACAGCCAGATTTTAGATCTTAGAGCCCTGCCGAGGCCTGATCCAGAGTTTGATTTGCCCACTCAGCCAAGCACCTTGATTCTCCCGTCAGCTTTCACCCATCAGCCTATCACTAGGAAAGCCAACATGAGATTTCATAAATCTATAAGATAGATTATTTATTTTTTTGTTTTTGTTTTTTGAGAAAGATTGGCCCTGAGCTAACATCTGTGCTAATCTTGCTCTATTTTATGTGGGATGCTAGCGCAGCCTCGCTTGATGAGCAGCACTAGGTCCACGCCGGAGACCCAAACCTGCAAACCCCAGGCCGTGACAGTGGAGTGCGAGAACTTAACCATATGCCACCTGGCCAGCTCCTAGGATATAGATTTTAAAAATCAACGTTTATGATTTTTAAACAATATTTAGCCAAAAAAGGCAAAAATTACAGGCCTTCCACTTTTGCCCCCTACACAGCTACCACCCAAACCAAATCCCTTCTACCTTGCTCTTCCTCTGCACGCACAGCTGCCTACATCTCAGACTCCACACGTGTGCCACCAAACTTAACTACCTGTCCCCAAACCAGAGCCCCCTCTGTTTTCATCTCTATTACTTCATTTCCCCAGGGACCCACAATTTCTAACTCAACCACTAAATTCTGCACATTTCTCAGTCCCATACCTTCTTTTCCACTGCTCACACCAGGGCTGTTAGAGTAGTTACCCAATTAGTCCCAGGCCTTACCCACTCCAATCTCTTAGTGCCAACTCAATCTCCCCAAAACACCACTGAACAAAAGCCACTCCATACACAGACACTCAAAAACCCTGCTTCCGACTGAATTAAATCTTAGGCTGGCATTCAACACCCCTGTCTTTGCATCAATGTCCTTTTTCCCCAACTTAATTTTAAGGCCAAAGGATTAAGGACTCATGCATTCAATAAATTCCTTCTGAAGCTCTATTATACGCCAAATTCTAGGCACTGGGATAGCGAGATGAATAAAATTTGATCCCCACCTCCAAGACTCCCAGCAAATAGGAAATGAAAATACAGCGTCTTAAGTAATAGGTACATCATAAAGCTAAAAAGTGCCCTAAGCGCACAAGCAGCAGCCCCTTCTATCTCATCCGTCTTAGTGCCCCTGCCTACACATAGTAGGTGCTCATGAAGCAGCACAGATACTGATGACTGTTCCCATAAACCAAAGACCTAAGACCAATGTGCTCCATAAATCCCTGCGGAACAAGAGGATGCATTCCACCTCTTCGTTTCTACTGTGGTAAAGAACTATGGGACATGGGCAGCCTTCTTTGGAAGGGTCAGGGGAAGCACAACCGAGAATTCAGACTTGCAGGCGTGCTTGTGGCCGACTCCTTTCTGAAGCAGAACAGACGCACCAAAGGCCTAGTGAAAGATCAGTTCTTTTGGCAAGTCAGTACTCAGATGGGGACAATATCAAGTGAACCTTTGCAAATTCAACCTATACCCAATTTAAAAGAACAGCCTGAGTAAAATGTTCTCATCTTTTCATCACTATCAGGTAGTTAGGAAACACCAACCAGGCTAAACTCTCTTCTCCGTAAAATACGCTGTGATTCCAGCTGTGGTTTTGGATTACTAAAAATAAGCATGTTAAAATCAACCAAATGAAACAAGTGCTTACAACAAAAGGATGGTTAAAACCTAGAAGCTACACTCACTCCTCTCTGACACAAAACATTAGATGTATCAGTTCCATTTCAAATAAATTTCTCTTGAGCAGCTGATTTGTTATCAACTTCCGCTACTTTCAAGTATAACATCTTAAAAACAAAAGTCACCCACGACCAACAGGAAAGGCTCTAGAATATGTATTCGGCCTATAAACAGCCCAAACAGTTCTTAAAAGAATATATGTCATAGGAAAAAAAGTACTGTTAAAAAAAGTATACCCAAAAATATAATGTGCACATTAACGTAATGTGTCTTTTTTTCAGTGAACCGGTCATTTACTATTTAGCACCAGAATAAGTGATCCAGTAACAATATTACAACAATCATCCTTTAAAACAAGTGACTGTTTAGTTGAGACCAAATGAAATTAGCAATTTAGGCTTTTAAAGACATTCACCGAAAGCAGATATCCAAAGTGGACAGATTATCAAAGAGTTTCAAAGCTGGAAGAGGGAACTTTCTTTACCTGATGTTCTGCATGAATGTTATCCCCAGTAGGCCATCGATGTTTGCTATTATTATAGCCGCCTCCACCACTTCCTCCTCCCCCAAGCTGCTCACCATGCTGCCTCTGAAAGAAGTAGTCCACCATAGCGTCGTCCTGGGAACGGCCTGCAACTCCTATAGATCCTGGGACAGGGCTGGAGTGTGTCCCAGCTGCAAGAGCCTGATTTGCAGCTGGTTGTGGCTGCGCTTGCGACCCTGTTCCAGATGTCAAAACAACAGGCATGTTGGGATTAGCTGGTTCTTGAGGGTGATGTTTCAGGTGGGGGCTGAAAGAGTCCTGCCAAAGCACTGCTTTTCTCTTCAAGACACATGCAACGCTCATTCCACCAACACCTAAGGACAAACAGGTTATAAACATTTAAAATTTGCATTTTTAAAAACACAACTCGATATACACCAAGATAAAAATATGAGCCCCAGGTCTTTCGCAATACATCATTTACAACCAGTTTCTACCAAGCAGCCAAATGTTTTATTATATACGCAATTTTCTAAACTGAAACCTCATTTTTACGTTCCTGAGTTTGCGTGCATATGGAAATAAACGTAGGTGGTGGCAGGCACTCTGACAAGGGATTGGGATCAGGAAGCACTCAAGACAGCAGCCACAGGGAAACTTTAGATACTTTTTAAATGAACAAGAGCTTCATAAAATATCGCTTTACAGCTGGAGCAGACATACGCCAATAAACCAAACAAAAATCCAAACCCCATATATAATTAGCAATGACTCAGATTGTCTAAAACTTGAAAGGACCCTTTAAAATGTCCAACATATTCATAGTCTGCTCCTTGAAGAAACAATAAGGCCTCCTGATGGGAAAAAATTCAAAATTTTTTACCAGTAATTCACAATTACTGTACGTGTAATCACATCTTTACTCCATGAGTACTTTGACTCCTAGAAACAGGATGAAACCAAACCAAACTCAAACACTTTCCTAGTATAAAGTGTCACTGCAGAAAAAAACAGACGCCTCAACACAGCAACAACTGTGTGGCAAATATATTGTAGACATTATCTCATCACCCTATTTTACAGATGAAAACACCAAGGTACAGAAAAGCCACAGGATGTGCCCAATGCCATTCAGCTGGTGACTTGCCGGGAAGGGATTCAAACCTAAACCTGTTGTGCACCCTAGTTCCTTCTATCAACCCCTGCTACTCCCCAGGAAATCAACACAGGAACGATGTCTATCACTTGCATCTGCTACTCTTCTCTGGAAAGATCAACAAAGAACCTCCAAATGTTACTATGAAACCTTACTACTTCCCTTTCCTAAAATCAAAAACTGTATTTGTACATAAGAGAGAACACTTCTCAGCCTGTGGATACTTTAAAAAAATTGTTACAAAGTAATTAATCAGTTACCAACCAGAAGACGCCTGTCCATAGACCCTAAAGTCTAACTGCAAGGCTATCAACATGAGAGTCAACTGCTACAGACGCTTTCTCTCTCCTTAACCCCAGTGACATTTCAAAAACAGACTCACAAGATTTATGAATAATCTATTAAATTATTTCTATTTATAGAATAATTAAACCTCCTGATAAAGAAACATCTGCTTCTCACAACTAATTTATGTTTTGAAGCCAGAACTAAGACACAACAGAATCTGTAATTTGCTCAAAGCCTAATTGGCAAACGCCTAGTCTCAATGAACAATTCCAAGCCATCAGCACCTCACTACAGGTACTGGGGTAGTCTAGCTTTCCGGACTTCAGTTTCTGCTGGCATGAATAGAATCCTGTTCACACTTAAGTATCAAAACCAGAAAGTCATAGCCGTCTTTACCATAGGTCTTTGCAAAGTGCTAACCAGCTAAAGCCTTTCTGTTTGATTTTCAAAAGAACTCACTGCCCTCTTATTACCAATAGCAGCCAGCCTCATTTTTCTTCTATGAGGGAGTTGGATCTGAATCTGTTCTGGAGCAAGCAAGACAATCCCAAAACGCAAGTTTACCACTAAACTAGCAACCTCTCTGAGCCTGTTTCCTCACCTAGAAAATGGAAGAAATCCTTCCTCTATGCCTCACAAGGTTTTTTTTTTTAATCAAAATGAAATAATAGATATAAAAATGTTGGGTACATTTAATGTCACCCTGCTGAGATTCCAGGAATTCAGTTACCACCAGTTAAGGCAATGGAGCTCCAGTCCCTAAAAGGATTCCAAAAATAGCAAATGCAATCTTTTCTAAAATAAAAGATTTGCCGTAATACTTATCTAAGAATTTCCATGTGAAAAAGGTGTTTCCCAATGAAACACACTGAATACAACTTCGAACAAGGAATGGGGCGGGGCGGGGGGGGTTAGAGGGGAGACCCTATAAAAATGTTCAAACAAAACAATTGGCTTTTGTAAAGCTATCTACATGCCCTGAGACTTCCTGCTTTACCTAATGAGGCAAGGCAGTTTCTCAAACAAGAGAAAACCTGGCAGAACAGTTTGAAAGTGAGCAAATACCTAAGCAATTTACATGTGCCTCGCGTAGTTTTGTAATATCTTGGCAACTACAGGACAAAAATTAAGAAATCAGTCACTTAAATATCAGGAAACATTTAAATTACCGAAGACTTTTAGAGAACTCTCAAAGCCCACTAAAAAGTTACGTGTAGCATTTTAAATATGAATTTGTTTTTCAAACGGTATATTATAAAAATAACTATTTTAGGCAACTGGAAATAAGCACTGATTCTAGTTACTCTCCCACAGTTATCAAACTGTACATCAAAGTGTTAATTTTAATATCACTAATAAAGATTTTATTTCAAACAAAGGAACACAGTTTAATCTAGCTCCACGGCTCCCCTTTCTTTCCACTAAAATGTTTAAAAGGTCTTTATTTTCACCACCCTGAAAAAAACATTCTGTGGTCATAAATTTATTTTAAAGCAGTTCATCTCAAACCCAAACTAAACTTCAAACCCAACTTCAAAAAAAGCTGTGGCCTTGGATAGAATGAATTCAACTGTGGCTAAGGCAAAACTAACTCAAAGTTCAGAATCCAGTATTTCCCAAAGATCCAGATAAACAATCAACAGGCCCCAAGCGTGTCTTATAAAGTTAAACTTAGCAACGGGTCACAATGTTTCTTTTGCTTACTAACACGGCCCGGGGAGCCACATCTCTCGGAGGAGGCTAGTCTCGGGGAGTTTTTACGTGTTTTCATACAACAAACCAAAAAGCTAAAGCTGCAAGCCTATTGTTTCAGAAGCAAATCACTTCAAAACAGAAACCCCAGAAAGCCTCGCAAACTCTCCTCCTTCATCTCAAAGTAGGAAGTGAACGCATTGAACTCTACAAGGAAGAACACTGTTTTCTTAATTGGACAACAAGGAGTAACAATCTTTCAAGTGATGGGGAGGAGAAAACCTTCCCTGATTGTGAGTGTGTGAGTGTGCGTGCGTGTGCGTGGGGCTGGGGGGGCCTTAACTGGTGGAAAAAAGTTACAGGAGCGTCCTCCTCCCTCGACGTGGGAGTGGTACTGACAAGTATAACAAATGATCTATGTTTACCAAGAACGCTGTAAGGACGAAAACTACCTCGTGTCGTGTATGTCTCCCTCCTACCGAGGGGTGAACCCCTCTTCGAGTTCAGACACACACGCACCGACACATGGAGGCTCGAAGAGGAAGCAGCCACCATAAAAAAACACCAGCTCTCACGGAAACAAAAGGCCACAAGCACCCAGGAGCCTGAAAAGCGATCTGAAACTTCCTGATCGCCCCTTCTCCACGTTTCAGGCTCGCCCAGCTCCCCCGCCGGAGGTCCCCAGCCCAGGGCCACGGCTGCTCCTGGGGCGATTTATTGTTCCTCCCGCTCCGGCGCTGCCACGGAAGCTCAAGAAGTCGAAGAAAGCCCGGGCGGCAGAGCTCTCCACTCCATGGCCACACACAGGGATCGGAGCTTCGCAAACCCATCCAAAAAGCAACCCGAATGGCAGCATCAATCTTCGGGGGCTCCAGCGGGCCGAGCAGAAATGGAGAGGCACGGCTGTGCCCCGGGCCCAGGCCTACAGCCCCGGCCTTCTCCTCGCTTCCACCCCGCTCCCCACCCCCTCCCTCCTTTGATAACAATAGGGGCCTTGCTGCTGACTCCAAAACATGTACGAGGAACAGCGAGTGAGAAGCCTCCGCCAGGGCCCCGGCGGCTTTTCCAAAGCCCTTCTCGCCCCCCCAACCGCTCTCAAACACCAATACAAAGGGACAATCTGCTCGCCGGGGGTCCGGAGCAGCCTTTGGGGCCGGCGGGGTGCGGATACTCACGGGCGGAGCGGTAGGATGAAGATGGATTTCAGCCCCCCGATCTTCTCTCTCCGGCGCTCTCGCTCCCCCTTACCTTTCACTCTGACAACATGGCGGCCCACTGGGGACTGGGCTGGCGCGGTGCATCATGGGATAGGCGCTGGCCCCGGCTCCGGCGGTGGCAGCGGCATGTGCGGAGAAGGCAGGCGGCTCTGGAACAGGTTGCCCGGTTGCCATGCCAACCCGGGGCCTGTGTGAACTTGGGAAACTCGCAGGCAACACAACCGCTGCGCGCGCGAGGGCCCGCCCGCTAGGCGAGCGCGCGCCGCCGCGGGCAGAAGGCGGGGGCCCGCGGGGCCGGGCGCGCGGGGTCCGGGCGGCGACGCGCCAGCGAGTCGACCGGGGACCTTAGATGGGCGCCTCCCGGCCGCGCGCCCTCCCGGTTTCAGCCCCAGATTGCAACAGCCTGTAGTGTTCACGCACGCCTGCTCGCGGGGCCCTGGCGTAACAGGTGCTGCCTTCAAACCTCTTGGCTGCAGCTTTCTGGCTCCGTGGCCTTATTTCGTCTTCCTGCCTCCATTGCCCCGTTTGTAAAATGAAGAGGAAAATGAGAACGGCTACTCAACAGAATCACCGTGAGGATTAAGCGGAAGAATACATGTAAAGTACTTGGTCCAGGGCCTGGGACGGGGAAGCAGGACCACTGCTTGATTTGCGGGGTCTAGCAAAAAATGAAAGTGTGGGGCCCCTTGTCCAAAATTATTAGGAATTTCAAGACAGCGATAGCAGAACATTAAACGAAAAACGTAAGGCCGAACCTATTTGTAAGCACGCCATCACGGTTAGCTGTTGTCCTTCTGCCCAGTTTCGAAGATGAATAGAAATTTGGCCATTTGATGATGAAAGTGACTTTTCGAATCAGTAGTGTTTGGTAAGACACAGTTGTTCTGTCTTAAAGTAAACCCAAGATGGATTGAAAAGGTAGGCAAATCGCGATACTTATAAAAGACCAGAAGAGGATAAAAGAGGGGAAAAGCTTTATAATTGGAGGAGGGAAAGTGTTTATAATGAATCTAAATCACTTTTAAAAATTGAAAAAATTTAAACATCTGTACAGTAAAAGAGGCCATCGACAAAATAGAACAAATGAGAAAATAGCTAAAATATATTGCAATATGCATGGTAGACAAAGGGTTAATCTTCATGATAAATATGGAATTTCTCTAATCAGTTGAAAACAAGCAAACCAAAAGAGACAGATGTAAAATCACTAATGGTCAATAAACACGTAAAAGATGAGTTTTAGGAGGCTCAGGAGGAGAGGAGCAGGGAATGCAGAGGGACTGCTAATGGGTATGGGTTTCTTTTCCGGGGTGTTGAAAAGTTTTAAAATTAGATTGTAATGATGGTTGCACAACTCTGAGAATGTACTAAAAACCGCCGAACTGTGCACTTTAAATGGGCGAAGTTTATGGTATATGAAATATATCTCAATAAAGCTGTAAAAATGAGAAAAAATAGTAAAAGAAATGCAACTTGGAAATGTAATATTTTCATCTATTAAATATACTGGCAAAGATTTAAATGATTGTTAACACCTTGTTTTGGCAAGATTTGTGAGAAAATCAGCACTCACATGGTTTCAATGGTCTGAGTATGTAGTACTTTTATTTTTTTTAAAGAATGATATCCTTGTTTAAGCTCCTGAGCTCTGCTCAAGTCTCAGCTCCTTCATCCATAAAGTAAGGATATCAGTACTCTTCTCACAGGGTGGTTACAATGGTTAAATGAACTAATGTATATAAAGTGCCTGACACAGAATTAGCACTCAATAAATGTAGCTGTTTTGTTGCTGTTGTGGTCTTGTATTCATTTCTGAATCACCAGAAACCAACATAATGTAGGGCATACAGTAATTACTCGTTAAATGTTTGTTAAATGAACAAATTCAACAGCCGTTTAGAGTATCAACTCAAATTCAATAACCCTAAAAGGAATACATTGTATTCAGAGATCCAGCTCTTAAGCCAAGTCAGAAATTACTTACCATCCCTGAGCCTCCATTTTCTCCCATGGAACCGAGGGTAGCATTAAATGAAATAAAGCAGATGAAGCACTTAGCCCCAGGGAGCCAGGATGCTGGCAAGTGCTGAGTAGCCATAATACGAAAATATGCAAGAAGAGGAAATACAGCAAACATGAGAAAGTCACAAAATTTCCAGAAACTCACCGGGCTCTGTGCTCCCTGATTTCATTCTGAGATCCATGACTAACTCCTTTGTTTTAAGCTTTAGCTTTTGTTACTCAGGTGTAGAGATTGTAATTCTAATATCAGTTTAGCCAAAGCCATGTGGTACCATGCCCCATTCAGGCCTCTCACCGGTCAAATGCTGCGATCTCCACAGAATACTTGTCACCCATCCCTGCTTTCCCTTAGGAATTGCTCTCAAAGGACCAGAGGCCCCTGCTCAGCCCCAAAATAACCCCATCAGAGTGTGGCCTCCAACAAACTCATGAGACTGTCCTGTTATCATACGTTTATCTGTGTGCCATGCGCTGTGCTAAGACTTTAGATTAATTGTTTCATCTAAAACTCCTCAAATTCCTGTGAGATGGATGACATTATTATTCCCATTTAAAAATGAGCCAGCTGAGGTTTGGTGAGGTTAAGGAATCTGATTAGCATTTATCCAACTACATTGTCTAAGGCTATTTGCTAAGAGTTGGCTGGTCAGGAGGATGTCAAAATCATCCCTCAAACTAGGGAATCTTCACGATTCCTCTGGTTAAACGCACACATAACAGATAATATAGTCAGTCTTCGGGAGGTTTCAAAAACCAAACATCTGATCAAGCTGACCTGGGGTGAGGATTAGGGTGGATAGGAGAAGGATGTTTTAATCTCATCAGGAGAAACCTAATCCATTCCATTGTCACCTAATCAGAGAAAGACAGAAATCTCAGAACAGAAACTTTTAGTGAAGGCTGCACAAGAAAGCTTTGGTGCAAGAATTTCAAGCGTTCCCTCTTCCTTCGTTTGGCTGTGGTTCTCAAAGTAGGGTCTGAGGCCTCCTGGTGAGTCAGCCAACCTGGCCATGCTGGCAGCTGAGAACCAATCCCAGAATGGACAGGTGCTGTTCAATTCCACAGACTTTCATTCTTTTTTCTAGTCAACCGTTATTGGCTACTAAAGGCTACCATAATATGGTATTTGTAAACTGAAGGCAAAGCATATTCAAGCAAAGTTGGACTTCTCCTGCTTTTCCGGAAGAAAATTTGTTATCAGGGTCAGTTTAAGTTGCTTTTTCAACTATCTTACACTTGTGTTTTTTATATTTGTGGAATCTCCTTTGGGTGGCACTTCTGTTCATTGTTTCGGTGCTTGGGTAATTGTTACACGGTTAGCATTTCCGCTGTCATTTTGTCTCTTAGCAAATCTTGGTTATAAGAGTGCTTTTCCCCTAGGAAGGTAGGAGGGTTGGGCTTCCAGTACTGGCGACTAGGAAATTCTGACCAACTCTCCCACTGAGGAAAACTAGCAGAACTGGAAAAATCTAAAAATGTCTTCTTGAAATCATTGGAAAGTTAACAAGTTAGTGAAGAATTACTGAGCCAGGGTCTGGGAAAGGAGAGGAGTTAAGGAATGTAAGCCCCACATGTAGGACTACTTTTCTGGTGGGGCACTTCCTGAGAGGGAGCTAAGAGGCTGAGCGGTGATTTCAGCAGCCTTGGGTAATTAGGGGAAGGGAGATGGGAGTCGAGAACCTGCTAGGAGAGAGAGCACCTCACCCCAGTAAACAACTCTCACTTTGGATTCGGATCCCAAAGGACTGCACCCAAAAGCAAAGGTGACTAGACAAGCTTTTAGAGATGGAAACTCAGCTTCAGACCAGCTCAAACCCTGAAATTGTATTAAGGCGACCCCAGGTGCCAGTGCCTCCAGGTACCCGGCAGGAAGCAAAGTGAATGCTCTCTTTGGTAAAGATATCACCAGTCTAGGTCTCAAATTGTTTCTATGAATGATTATGCAAATACCATATTCAGTCCACAGACAGAAATAGTCACACATAGTAGAAGACAAGATAATATGAACAAAACCCAGCAGCAACAAAAGACAATTGAAAGGGACCCAAAAGAACCTCAGATGCCATAGTCATCAAATTATTTATTATGTTCAAGAAGATAAACAGAAGATTGATAATTTTGGCAAAAAAGGGAAAGTATACAAAACTACAAACTGAAAATTCTATAGCTGAAAAATATAATAATAAAAATTAATAACCCAATGGATTAGGTTTAACAACAGATTAAAAGCTGCAGACGGTGGGGGCGGACTGGTGGCCTGGTGGTTAAGCTTGCACACTCGGCTTAGGCAGCCCCGAGTTCACAGGTTCAGATCCTGGGCACGGACTTACATGCTGCTCATCAAGCCATGCTGTGGCAGCATCCTGCATACAAAATAGAGGAAGATTGGCACAGGTGTTAGCTCAGGGACAGTCTTCCTCAAGCAAAAATAGGAAGATTGGCAAGAGATGGTAGTTCAGGGCCAATCTTCCTCGCCGAAAATAAATAAATAAATAAATAGACAAAAGCTGCAGAAGAGAGAATTAGTAAACTTAGAGGTCAGAAGAAAATATCCAGAATGAAACACAAAGAGGCAAAATGATAGAAAAGTGAAAAAGGAGAAGAGTTATAGAAGAGAGAATGAGATAGTTTAATGTACAGGTAATTGGAAAACAGGAGGGAAAGAGGAGGGCAGAAGAAATATTTGACATGACAGGGCTAATTTACCAAAAGGAATGGGGGAAAAAAAAGGCACAGATTCAGGAAACACTTTGAATTGTAAACAGGAAACCTCAGGAAAATTAAGGCTGGTATGTAGGTGAGGGTTGAGGGGGTGCTGACTGCCCTTTCAGCTATCCTCAAGTGACATGGGGTCAAATCAGGGCAGTACGAAAGCCTCAAAGAAACAAAACTGAAGCCAATTCAGTCCCTGTAAGAAACGGAGGAAGCAAAGTACAGTGTTGTCAAAAGAAAGGAAGAAAGAGAGAAAGAGAAAAGCTAACACCAAAGGAAGACAGAAGGTTTGTTAATAAAATCCCTAAACTAAAATTCTAGACAGTATGACCATAAATGATCTCACAGAGGAATCCGATGGCACGTGAGAAAGATGCAAAACTACTGGCTTGTTGGGGAAGATATAGGATATGGACAGAATTTAGAAAATGATGAGAATTAAGTCTGGGGCTGCCCAGTGGTGTAGTGGTTAAGTTTGTGCACTCTGCTTTGGTGGCCTGGGGTTCAGATCCCAGGCACAGACCTAGCACCATTCGTCAAGCTGCACTGTGGCAGCATCCCACATGAAATAAAGGAAGATTGGTACAGATGTTAACTCAGCAACAATCTTCCTCAAGCAAAAAGTGGAAGATTGGCAACAGATGTTAGCTCAGGGCCAATCTTCCTCACACACACACACACAAAAATCAGAGGGGGGCTGGCCCAGTGGCACAGCAGTTAAGTTTGTATGTTCCAATTCGGTGGCCTAGGGTTCGGTGGTTCGGATCCCGGGTGTGGACATGGCACTGCTTGGCAAGCCATGCTGTGGCAGGCGTCCCACATATAAAGCAGAGGAAGATGGGGACGGATGTTAGCTCGGGGCCAGTCTTCCTCCACAAAAAGAGGAGGATTGGCAGCAGATGTTAGCTCAGGGCGAATCTTCTTCGAAAAAAAACAATCAGAGGGAGTAAGTCAAATACCATATGATCTCACTCATAAATAGAAGATAAAAACAATGACAAACAAATACATAGAAACAGAGATTGGATTGGTGGTTACTAGAGGGGAAGGGGGATGATGTTCACCTGAAATTTATACCATGTTGTAAACCACTGTTACTGCAATAAAAAAATAATTTAAAAAAATTTTTTAAAAAAGAAAATGATAGGGGCCAGTCTGGTGGCGCATCAGTTGGGTGTGCACGTTCTGCTTTGACGGCCCCAGGTTCACTGGTTCAGATCCCGGCTAGGGACATGGCACAGCTTGACATGCCATGCTATGGTAGGCATCCCACATATAAAGTAGAGGAAGATAGGCATGGATGTTAGCTCAGGGCCAGTCTTCCTCAGCAAAGAGAGGAGGATTGGCAGCAGTTAGCTCAGGGCTAATCTTCCTCAAGAAAAAAAAAAGAGTAATTCCAATAAATATAAAATGGTTAAACTTACCAATAAAAGACAAGAACTCTGTGACTGGATGAAATTATGAAACATGCTTAAAAATAAATACCAGCTAAATATGAACCTAAAGAAAGCTATATATATATTTATATATATCACAATGGTAAAGAACTATGTTACATATTGGTTTAAAAAAGTCAATAGAACATGAATTATAGATATAATAAAGCTTTATACATCAACATCACAGCCTCCAAATACTATAATGTAACTGACAGAACTGCAGGAAGAAATATATATTTGCTTTTAACATAACTTCTTTCAAAATACATAGATCTACTAAACAAAAAATAAGTAGAAATATCAAAAATCTGGACAATACAATTAATAAGCTCAACCTACTGGCTATATGTAGAATTCTATTCCCAACCAACAGAAAATTACAGACTTTTTAAACATATACAGTACATGTTCAAAAATAGAGAATGCATAATACTCTAAAAAAAGTCTCAACAAATTCCAAAAATTCAGTATCATATAGACCATGTTTTCCAACCATAAGATGCGAAATTGAAAACTTTGTTTTTTGTTGAAAACAACACATCCTGAATACTTAGAAACTAAATTACATTATTAAATAACCATTACATTTATTTTATTTTATTTTATTTGAGGAAGATTAGCCCTGAGCTAACTACTGCCAATCCTCCTCTTTTTGCTGAGGAAGACTGGCCCTGAGCTAAGATCCGTGCCCATCTTCCTTTACTTTATATATGGGATGCCTACCACAGCATGGCTTTTGCCAAGTGGTGCCATCTTCGCACCCGGGATCCGAACCGGCGAACCCCAGGCCGCCGAGAAGCGGAACGTGTGAACTTAACTGCTCCGCCACCGGGCTAGCCCCAGTAACCATTACATTTAAAAAAGAGTGAAGGAAATTACTTAGAAATGAATAATAACAAAAACACTACATGTCAAAATTTGTGGGACAAGGGCCAGCCCCATGGCCGAGTGGTTGAGTTCACGCGCTCTGCTTTGGCGGCCCAGGGTTTCGCCAGTTCGGATCCTGGGCGCGGAGGTAGCGCCACTCGTCAGGCCACGCTGAGGCAGCATCCCACATGCCACAACTAGAAGGATCCACAACTGAAAATACATACAACTGTGTACCAGGCGGCTTTGGGGGGAAAAATGAAAAATAGGATCTTTTTAAAAAAATTTTGTGGGACAGAGCAAAAACAGTATTTGGAGGGAAGTACATTATTTTAAATATACTTTATATATAATATATTTTTTAGGAGATAAAATTGTCCAAAATGAACGGGCCAAGCACCCCAGCACAAGAAGTTAGAAAAAGTTACAGAGCAAGCCCAAAGGGGAAATAAAGGAGAACCATGTGGATCCTGTGAGAAAAAGCTAAGAAATACTAACACAAGAATCAAAACTACAAAAGATTTGTTGGCTCTTACACCCTGTGGAGACACCCATGGTCAATTATACCATCTTGCAGAACTTTTTAAAAAATTATGCAAAATCACCAGAGAAAACTTATCTATTCATGGGTATATAGGTAGATAAATACTGTAACTCTGCTTGTGACCCTGAAGGTATATTGTCTGGAATGCATTACAATATTGTGAGGAAATGATGAAAATTGAAAAATTACCCAAGTGTTTGTATTTTAAAACGAATGTAGTGGTGTATGGGAATGCCAGTGTTTAGAAACGCTTTAGGGATTTATTTGCTAGTACGTAGGCTTTCATCATCTTTCAAAAAAAAGTAGGGGGCCAGCCTGGTGGTGCAGCAGTTAATTTCACACATTCCGCTTTGGCGGCCCAGGGTTTGCCAGTTCAGAGCCCGAATCCAGACATGGCACCACTTGGCAAGCCATGTTGTGGCAGCTGTCCCACATATAAAGTAGATGAAGATGGGCACCGATGTTAGTTCAGGACCAGTCTTCCTCAGCTTTATATGTAAAAAAAAAAAAGAGGAGGATTGGCAGCAGATGTTAGCTCAGGGCTAATCTTTCTTTTAAAAAAAGTGAATTATTTTGTCATGTGATCACACATTTGGATAAGACATTTCTGAAACATTTAGTTTTTGTCAGTGATCTCACACTGCTTTCTTGTGGTCTTCAATTGAGAAAATATAACTGGCGTCACCATCAAAATGGGCTATTCTCAGAGCATCCAGTTGCTGCTATCCTTGTAGTCATTGCAGGAAGAAAGTTGCTATCACGGAAGTGGATGAAACTTTCAAATCTCTCTTTAATTTGACCCAGCCCTCAGCATCATTTCACCCGGCACATCCCTGACTATGTAGTCCCTGTTTTCCATGGTTTCAGTTACCCAGGGTCAACCACAGTCCAAAAATATTAAATGGAATTTTCCAGAAATAAACAATTCATAAGTTTTCAATTGCGCACCGTTCTGAGTAACATGATGAAATCTTGCACTGTCCTGCTCCGCCCTGCCCTGGACGTGAAGCATCCCTTTGTCCAGCATCTCTACGCTGTGTATGCTACCCTCTCATTAGTCTCTTAGTAGCCACCTGGGTTATCAGATCGACTGTCCCGATATTGCAGTGCTTGTGTTCAAGTGAACCTGATTTTCCTTAATAATGGCGCACAGCCCACTTTATCATTAGTTACTGTTGTTAATCTCTTACTGTGCCTAATTAGTATATTAAACTTTATCATGTGCGTGTGTACTATATAGAGAAGAACATAATATATACAGGGTTCAGTACTGTCTATGGTTCCAGGCATCCACTGGGGGTCTTGGAACATATTCTTTGCAGGAAAGAGGAAACTACTTTACTTGCTATAGATAGCTCCTGGGAAAATCTCACTTTGTACTCCAAGTTATAGCTGGAGCGTGTGTATATCTATCATGTTTTTCCAAGAATAATAATCTACATGTATTGTGACAAAAATGAACATGTCAGGGAATTAAAAGTTCATCATGGATCAAAACATTCTATAATCATGATAAGCATTTAGCAAAATGTGAGGCTTAAATTCACACATCGTGTGTGAGATAAATCAATTCCACAGTCCACTTGCCTGATGTATTTAACTAACTCTGTTTTCTTTTTGCATTTATTTATAAATTTTAGTCATATTATCAAACTAGCAAGATTAAAAAGAAATTTGAGGGGGCCGGCCAGTGGCGCAGTGGTTAAGTGTATACGTTCTGCTTCTCGGTGGCCCAGGGTTCGCCAGTTCAGATCCCGGGTGCAGACATGGCACTGCTTGGCACCCCATGCTGTGGCAGGCATCCCACATATGAAGTAGAGGAAGATGGGCATGGATGTGAGCTCAGGGACAGTCTTCCTCAGCAAAAAAGAGGAGGATTGGCGGCAGATGTTAGCTCAGGGCTAATCTTCCCTCCCTCAAAAAAAAAAGAAAAGAAATTTGAGGGGGCCAGCCCAGTGGCCGAGTGGTGGTTCTCGTGCTCTGCTTGGGTGGCCCAGGGTTTCGCCGGTTGGAATCCTGGGCGCGGACGTGGCACCATTCATCAGGCCATGCTGAGGCGGCGTCCCACATAGCACAACTAGAAGGACCTACAACCAAAAATACACAACTATGTACCAAGGGGCTTTGGGGAGAAAAAGGAGAAATAAAATCTTTAAAAAAAAAAAAAAAGAAAGAAAAGAAATTTGAAACTATATTTAAGGGAAACAAAATCCAACTTCTGCTTCCGCTTTATTCTATTGCAATGTATGAGTAACTTAACTAGAGAGCAAAAAGAGCCTCTTGCAGCTATGTTGTCAAAACATTTAAAGTGAGTTCCCTATTTAGGATGAAATGATGTAATGTCTGGGATCTGATTCAAAATTATCTGGAGTGGGGGAAGCAGAAGAAGGTATAAATGAAACAAGATGGTACAGCAATTGACAATTGTTGAAGTTGAAAGATAACTTTATGGGGGTTTTATTATACTATAGCATGAATAAAAGACCAAGAACAGACACGAGTTTTAAGATCTTTTTTGGGGGAGCCAGCCCGATGACATAGCAGTTAAGTGCGCACATTCCGCTTCGGTTCGGATCCCGGTGCGGACATGGCACCGCTTGGCAGGCCATACTGTGGTAGGCGTCCTACATATAAAGTAGAGGAAGATGGGCATGGATGTTAGCTCAGGGCCAGTCTTCCTCAGGAAAAAGAGGAGGATTGGCAGCAGATGTTGGCTCAGGGCTAATCTTCCTCAAAAAATAAATAAATAAATAAAATAAAATTTAGTCTTGGCTGTTCTTGGTCTTCTACTCTTTTTTTTATTTTAATTTTTTATTTTATTTATTTATTTTGAGGAAGATTAGCCCTGAGCTAACATCTGCCGCCAATCCTCCTCTTTTTTGCTGAGGAAGACTGGCCCTGAGCTAACATCTGTGCCCATCTTCCTCTATTTTACACATGGGATGCCTGCCACAGCATGGCTTGACAAGCAGTGCATAGCTCTGCAACCAGGATCCAAACCGGCGAACCCCAGGCCACCAAGGCAGAATGTGCAAACTTAACCACTGCCCCACCAGGCCTGCCCCTGGTCTTCCGTTTTTACGTATACATTTCAGAATTAACTTGCCAATCTAACACTGGTTTTGATTAAAAATCTATTGAATCTATAGATCAGCTTGTAAAGAATTGTCTTTTCTGATATTAGCTCTTTCTACTACAAATATGGGATAGTTGGTTTTTTTCAGGTCTTCTTTAAGGTCTTTTAGTACGGTTTTATAATTTTAGCTCACTAACTTTCAGTTTTTCTTCTTTTCTGGTATAAATATTTAAAGCCATGCATTTCGCTTGAGATTCTGTTTTCTGTGCATCCTACAAATATTAAATGTTGCATCTTTATACTAATTTAGTTCTATGTGTTTTTCAATTTCCAATGTGATTTCTTCTTTGGCTCATGATTTATTTAGAGGTTCCCTTTTAAATTTCTAAATATACAAATAACTGTATCTTTTAACTAATAACATCAAACAATAGTGGTGTGATATGTTATGATACTTATTCTTTTAAATCTGTTGAGATTTGCCTTATAGCTAGTTAATTAATTTTTTAACAGTTCTACTGAAATACAATTCACATACCGTACAATTCACCCACTTAAAGTGTACAATTCAGTGCTTTTGAATATATCTACAGATATCTGCAGCCACCATTGCAGTCAACTTTAGAGCATTTTCATCACCTCAAAAAGAAACCCTGTACCCTTTAGCTATCATTCTCCTAATCCCCCATTTCCCTCACCCATAGGTCTAAGCAACCAATAATCTAGTTTCTTCTTTATAGATTACCCTATGCAGGAGTTTTATGATTGGAATTATATAGTATGTGGCCTTTTGTGACTGGCTTCTTTCATTTCGCATAATATTCTTAAGGTTCTTCCAAACTGTAGTATGTATCAGCATGTTATTCCTTTTTCAGGCCATTCCTTTTTTATGGCCAAATAATATTCTTCTGTTGTGTGGATATACCACATTTTGTTTACCCATTCATCTGTTGATAGATATTTGGGTTGTTTTCATCTTTTGACTATTACAAATCATGCTGCTGTAAACATTCATGTACAAGTTTCTGTGTGAACATATGTTTTACTTTTTTGGTGTATATACCTAGGAGTGGAATTACTTAGTCACATGGTAACTCTGTTTATGGTCCTTGTCTGAGGAACTGTCAGACTGTTTTCCAAAGTGGTTGAACCATTTTACCTTCCAACTAGCAGCGTATGAGAGTTCATATTTCTCCACATCCTCACCAACACTTGTGATATAATTTTTTTTAATTTTTGAAGAACTTGAGAAGGATGCATAAATTCTCCAATTGTTGAATGCATTCTTCTACACATGTCCATTAGGAAGAGCTGTTTAATCATGTTGTTCAAATCTTGAACTTTGCTGATTTTATGGGGCTGCCAGACCTATCGTCAATTGGGAAAGATATATGAAAATTCTCCTATATGAAGGTGAATTTAGCAATTTCTCCGCTTAATTCGATTAAGGTCAGTTTGTGTATGTTTATGCTATTTTCTTAGGAGTACATATGTTTAGATTTTTTTTTTTTTTTTTTTTGAGGAAGACTAGCCCTGAGCTAACTACTGCCAGTCCTCCTCTTTTTTGCCGAGGAAGCCTGGCCCTGAGCTATCATCCGTGCCCATCTTCCTCTAATTTATAGGTGGGATGCCTACCACAGCATGGCTTGCCAAGCAGTGCCATGTCCACACCCGGGATCCGAACCGGCCAACCCCAGGCCGCTGAGAAGCGGAACATGCGCACTTAACCGCTGCGCCACCGGGCCGGCCCCTGTTTAGAATTTTTATATCTTCTTGGTGAACTGAATCATTTATCATTATAAATGGGGATCTTCTTTATCCCCAATGATGTTTTTTGCCTTAAAGTCTATTTTTCTTCTGATATAAATATATCAGTACAAGATTACTTTTGGTTAAAATTTACCTGAAAGGTCTTCTTTCCTCTTCCATGTCCTCATGAATTTTTTTTAAACCCTGATTTTAACTGGTGAGTTTTGTCCCTTTATGCTTATTGCAATTATTAATATATTGACACATTTACAGCTTCTCTTTTATTTAATTCAGCCTGCTTTTCGTTCTCCCTTCTTCCTTTTTAAACTTGATATCTATATTGTTTTTCTAATAAGGTGAGAACTTTAGTTTACATTCATGTCCTTTGGTGTCTCCTTACCCACTATGATGATATTATCTGAATTTTTATTTCTGGCTTGTTATCAAAATAATTTTTCCTTTTTTGAGGGGAGAGAGGTATCCATTTTTTGTTTTCTTGTTTTAAGACTACAGCAAGCCTTCCAAAGACTGATTAACTTTCTTCGATCTCTTTTTTTTTTTAAAGATTGACACCTGAGCTATTATCTGTTGCCAATCTTATTATTATTTTTTTTTCTTCTTCTTCCCAAAGCCCCCCAATACATAGTTGTATATTCTGGTTGTAGGTCCTTCTGGCCGTGCTACGTGACGCTGCTTCAGCATGGCCTGATGAGCGGTGCTAGGTGCACGCCCAGGATTCAAACCTGCGAAACTCTGGGCTGCGGAAGCAGAGTGCACAAACTCAGCCACAGGCCGGCCCAAACTTCTTATCTCTTACAGCATCTCCTGGGTTTGTTTCTCTTCTTGAATTCTCTCCAAGTACATTTTCTATGTGAGTTTTGTGTGGCAATTCTTCTGAGGCTTTGCATGCCTGAGACTATTATTATTACAGCTTGCCATTTGAATAATAATTTGGATAGTTCAGAATTATTTTCCTTCAATCCCTTAAGAAAAGATTGATTCCATTGTCACATTGTATCCATTGTATCCACCATACTTCTACTACGGCACAACTATCTATTGTAATGTTGCCGTTGAGAAGTCTAATTTCAATCTGATTTTTTTTTTTTTTGAGGAAGATTAGCCCTGAGCTAGCTACTGCCAGTCCTCCTCTTTTTTGCTGAGGAAGACTGGCCCTGAGCTAACATCCATGCCCATCTTCCTCTACTTTATACATGGGACGCGTGCCACAGCACGGCTTGCCAGGCAGTGCCATGTCCACACCCAGGATCCGAACCGGCAAACCCTGGGCCACCAAAGTAGAATATTCGAAATTAACAGCTGTGCCACCAGGCCGGCCCCTCAATCCAATGTTTTTTATCCTTTTGTAAATTCTCTGTTCTTTCTGATTAGAAGCTTTTAAAATTTTCTCATTTCAACTGTCTTAAATTTTACTAAAATGTATTTAGACTTTTTCTTATCCTTCCTTTTTGGCACTTCATGAGCCCTTTCAACCTGAGGTCTTTCATTTTCCTTTAATGCTGAAAAAGTCCTTTCGTTTAAAATATGTTTTTTACTCTAATATTCCCAAAATATGAGTATTGGCACTTCTGCTTCTTTCCTCCATGTTTCATAATACCTTTTTTCCTATTTTCTATTACTTTATCCTTCCTTTCTTCCTTCTTGGTAGCTTCCTCCATCTCATCTTAAATCTCAATAATTCATCCTTCAGCTATGTGTATCAACTATTTATCACATCCATGATGTTCTTTATTTTATCTATTATATTTTTCAAGGCCAATATTTTCACTTGGACTTTTTTTTATGATTTCTTGCTTATTTTTCATATTGCTAATACTTTTCTCATTTCTTTAGTATATTTATTTTTCTTATGTTCCATCTCTGGGCCCTTTGCTTTGAAGATCTCTTTTTCTGATAATACGGGTGATCCGGTATGTTGGTTTTCCTTTGAAATAGTTACACTCATGTGATATCTTCTTAATTCCGCCTGTCAGCTCATATTCTCCTGGGGTTATTGACTGCACTGCCAGGAAATGCTTCTTGGGGAAGGGGGAGAGGAGAAAGGTTGGCCCCAGTCTCAGCCCGCCCCAGTGAACATCACAAAGCCTCTTTGGCTTTGCCGTCAAATCTCTGAGAAACAAACGGAAACCCCCCTTGGGGGCTGGGACGAGTAGACGCTGAGGATTCAATGCCCAAGGCCGCTCAGGCCCCATCTGTTCCCCATTACCCTGATTTGACCACTGTGGACCCCCAGGTCTGGGCCACGACCCCAGATTTCTGAAGCAAGTGGGCGGGGAAGAACTGAACCAAAGGGAAACAAAAGCAGAGTTTAAACTGTTCTTACTAATTTATCCTTTCATAGCCCTGCGGGCCACCGTCTATTTCAGGCTGCGTATGTGTGCGTGTGTGCGCATGTGTACACACATCGATTAAAAATAGTCTTCCCGGGGGTTTCTTCCTTTGATTTTGGCTCCTTATCTTCTGGATGTGTTTCAGCTGGAGTTTCTTCAGGCCTTGGGGGAGGAGGCAGCAGCTGGTGCCATGTTGCCATTTTAGTTGGAAGTGGAAGCACATGTTTAATCTGGAGTCCAAACTCAAATAAAGGTAAATTCCTCAAAAAATTAAGCATAGTATTCCATATGACCATTAGTTCCATGCCTAGGTATATACCCAAAAGAATTGAAGGGCCAGCCCCAATGGCCTAGTGGTTAAGTTCAGCATGCTCCACGTCTCTGGCTCAAGTTTGGTTCCCAGGTACAGATATACACCACTCATCAGCAGCCATGCTATGGCAGCAACCCGCATACAAAATAGAGGAAGATTAGCACTGATGTTAGCTCAGGGCAAATCTTCCTCAGCAAAAAAAAAAAAAAAAAAAAGGCTTGAAAAGTATGTCCACAAAAAAACTTGTATACAAATGTTCATAGCGATATTATTAAAAGCCACAAAGTGGAAATAACCCAAGTGTTCATCAAGTAATGAATGAATTTTTAAAATGTGGTATGTCTATACAACAGAATATGATACAACCATAAAAATGAATAAGTACTGATAATGTGGATGACCTTGAAAATATTATACTAAATAAAAGAAGCCATAAAAGGTCATATATTGTATGATTCCATTTATATGAAATGTTGAATAGGCAAATCCATAGAGACAGAAAGTACATTAGCAGTTGTCAGAGACTGGAGAAAGAGGAGAGCAGTGGGTAACTGTATTCATGGGTTCAGAGATTTTCTTTTTTTGTGTTATAAAAATCTGGAATTAGATAGTGGTGATGGTTGCACAATCCACTGAAACGTACATTTTAAAAGGGTGAATTTGGGGCTGGCCCTGTGGCCGAGAGGTTAAGTTCGAACACTCCACTTGGGGGGGGCCAGCGTTTCGCTGGTTTGGATCCTGGGCGCGGACATGGCACTGCTCATCAGGCCACGCTGAAGCGGCATCCCACATGCCACAACTAGCAGGCTCCATAACTAGAATACACAGCTATGTACTGGGGGGCTTTGGGGAGAAGAAGAAGGAAAAAAAAAGAAAAAAGAAGAAGATTGGCAACAGATGTTAGCTCAGGTGCCAGCCTTTAAAAAAAAATTTTTAAATAAATAAATAAATAAAAGAGTGAATTTTACAGTGTGTAACTTATGTGTCAATTTTTTTAAAAGCTTGAGATAATCTTTTTTTTTTTTTTTTCAGGAAGATTAGCCCTGAGCTAACATCTGCCGTCAATCATTCTCTTTTTTTTCTGCCGAGGAAGACTGGCCCTGAGCTAACATCCGTGCCCATCTTCCTCTACTTTATATATACCAGGCTGGCCAGAGATAATCTAATAAAGAAAAATTATAAACTATTTTCACTTATAAATGGAAACACAAACACCTAAATAAAATATTAGCTAACCAAATTAAATTCAGACACTATAGTGTAGCTGCTAAGAATGTGGACTCTGGAGCCAGGATGCCTGAGACACCCCTGTTTCATCACTTCCTAATTGACCTTGAGCAAATAAGCTAACCTGTGCCTCAGTTTCCCCATCTGAAAAATGGGTATAATAACAGTAGCTACTTCATAGGCTGTGGCAAGGGTAAATGTAATAATATAATAAGGTAGTTAGAACTGTGCTTGGCGCATAGTATGTGTTCAGTAAGTGTTGTCTGTAATTATAATAAAAAATAATATACCTTAGGGGCTGGCCTGGTGGTGCAAGGGTTAAGTGCACATGTTCCACTTTGGCGGCCCGGGGTTCACTGGTTTGGATCCCGGGTGCGGACACGGCACCGCTTGGCATGCCATGCTGTGGTAGGCGTCCCACATATAAAGTAGAGGAAGATGGACATGGATGTTAGCTCAGGGCCAGTCTTCCTCAGCAAAAAGAGGAGGATTGGCAGTAGTTAGCTCAGGGCTAATCTTCCTCAAAAATAAAGTAATAATAATAATAATATATCTTAGACAACAATACTGTGTTATAACCATCAAACTTGCTAAGAGACTAGAACGTAATTATTCCAACCACTAAAAATAATGATAATTATGTAACATGATAGAGTTGCTAATTATCTCTACAATAGCAATCATATTATAATATATAAATGCATCAAATTAACATGTTGCACACCGTACATTTACATGGTTATATGTCAAGTATATTTAAATTAAAAAAAAATACATCTTGATCAAGTAGGACTAGCCCCACACAAAAAAGCCTGACTTAATATTTTAAAAATCTATCAATGCAGCGTATTTTAATAGACTAATGATGAAATACTGTAAGGTTATCTCAACTGATCTTGGAAAAATGGCTGTTTATAAAGTTTACCCTACTACTATAACACTTTCTTAATTGTGCAAAATAAGAATAGAATATCCTCAGGTTGGCAAAGATTTTATACCAAAAATCCACAGCAAATATTACACTTAATTGACACACTATTTTTTAGTTTTTCATTTTTTTCAATTTTTCAATTTTTATTGTTTTATTTTTCCTTTTTTTTATTGTAGCAACATTGGTTTATAACATTATATAAATTCCAGGTGTACATTGTTATATATTTCACTTTCTGTGTATAATTGAGACATTTTAGTGTATTCCTTTTAGATTGGGGCAAGATCAGGATGCCCCTGCACCACTATTGTTTACCATATTACTGGAGGTCTGGCCAGTGCTGTAAAGAAAGGAAAAAGGCTTAAGAGGGGGAGGACTGGAAGCAAAGAGAGGAAATTATCACTCTGTGTGTAAAACAAAATCATCTATCTAGAAAAGTCAACAGAATCATCAGAAAAACTATTAGAATTGATAAGAAAGCTCAGCAAGGTTGCTGAATATCAATCTACCCAAGTCAATGGAATCGCCCTCTCCCGGTAATAACCACCCAGAAAATATAGTTTAAAAAACATAAGAGGGGCTGGCCCTGTGGCTGAGTGGTTAAGTTCACGCGCTCCACTGCGGCGGCCCTGGGTTTCACCAGGTTCAGATCCTGGGCGCAGACACGGCACCACTCATCAGGCCATGCTGAGGCGGCATCCCACATGCCACACAAGAAGGACCCACAACTAAAAATAGACAACTGTGTACCAGGGGGCTTTGAGGAGGAAAAAGAAAAATAAAATCTTTAAAATAATAAGAAACATGTCACAATAGCAACAAAAACCTGAATATACTTAAGAACTAACAAAAAATATGCAAATATCTACAGAGAAAGCTTCAAGACCATAGTAATGGACATAGGTGATAACGTCTCTAAATGAAGAGGCGTGTCTTCGATGAAATAACTCAGAACTATGTAGGGGTCAACTCTCCTCAGCACTCTATAAATTAATTGCAATCTCAACAGTAATTCCAGATTAAAAGTCCACAAATAAAAGTCCACCTTGAAAAGGCTGAGTAAGGAAGGGGGGCTAGCTGGACCAGATATTAAGACGGACCACAGAACCATAGGACCACAGGACCACAGAACATTGCGGCATTGTTCAAGAACACATTTTGTTTGAGTACACGTTTTTGTTCAAGAACAAAGAAACAAACCAATGGAATAAAGTAGAAAACTTAGAGACAAACCCATGTAGATACAAGAATTTAACATACAGAAAAGGTGACCCCCGAGATCCTGTGGAAGGGAGGGTTTATTTAGTAGGTGGAGCTGGGGAAACTGGCTCATATAAACATGGGTGGCTGGCCCAGTGGCACAGCGGTTAAGTTCACACATTTGGTGGCCCAGGGTTCACCAGTTCCGATCCCGGGTGCAGACATGGCACCGCTTGGCATGCCATGCTGTGGTAGGCATCCCACATATAAAGTAGAGGAAGATGGGCATGGATGTTAGCTCGGGGCCAGTCTTCGTCAGCAAAAAAAAAAAAGAGGAGGATTGGCAGCAGGTGTTAGCTCAGGGCTAATGTTCCTCCCCGCAAAAAAAAGCACAAACCATTTCCATCAGATTAAAATTGAGGATTTCTATCCAAAGCATCATACCACGAGCAAAGTTAAAAGAAGACTGAGTGGAAGAAGATATTTGCAATAATTAAAACTGACAATGACTAAAATAACTAGGAATTCCTGCAAATCAATACTGGCAAAGCATATATGAGCAGATAATTTACAGAAAAGGAAAATAACAGACACATGAAGGGATGCTCAGGCTTATTAGTCATCAGAAAAATGCAAATTAGACCTGTAGTGAGACACCACTTCATACTTGGAGGCCAGCAAAAAGTAAAAAGCCAGATAACCTGAATGTGGTCAAGGAGAGAGTCAATAGGATCCCTCAGGCCCCGCAGCCATTTTGGGATCAATATAGCCAAACTTAATCAGATTAAGGATAAGCACATCCTATGATTCAGCAGTTCACCTCCTATTTTATATTCCAAAGAAATGTTTACAAGGGTGCTCCCAGCAACTGTACAAGGATGTTGCTCATGGCCTGGTTTGTGGCTGCAGAGACCACGAGGCACCAGGTGTCCATCACTGGGGAATGGAACGATGGAATGGGGTGGGTGCACTATGGAAAAAAAGATTTTAAGTAAGAAACACAATCCTGGGGCCGGCCCTGTGGCTGAGTGGTTAAGTTCACTCGCTCTGCTTCAGCGGCCCAGAGTTTCGCTGGTTCGGATCTTGGGCGCGGACGTGGCACGGCTCATCAAGCCATGCTAACGCGGCATCCTGCATAGTACAACTTGGAGGACTTAACTATGTACTGGGGGACTTTGGGGAGAAGAAGAAGAAGAAAAGAAGAAAAGAAACACAGTCCCATTCTCATAAACAAAATTCAAATACACAAAAATACTATTATAAAATATTACTGTAATTTACAATGATAATTATAATTCTGAGGATATGCACTAAATGATTGTCCTTGAGGGGAGAAGAGGGGAAGGGGATGGAAATGGAGAAGAGAAAGATGTTACTCCGGCAGCAGTGGGGAGACTGTATCACAAATAGGCTCCAGAATGAAAACAAAGAGGTGAGAAGTGAGATGGAAAGCTCTGGATGGGGAGAGTGTGCTGTCGACTGCGTGCTTGGATCCCTTCAAAGTTTCCCAGGTAGCTAACAGAAAAATTTGACTCTGACTGGGCCTTTGGGTAGGATGACCATATGCCAGTTTGCTGGGAAAAAGTCTTGGTTAGACCCAAGATGTCCCAGAAAATGGCAGCTCCTTCCTCTCCTGGTTGGGATGATAAATGTACGGTCACCGTACCTGTGGGATATAGCAGTGAATAAACACAGATTTTTGCCTTCAGGCAGCTTACATCCTAGTCTGGAAAGACGAATAATAAACAATAAACGGAATAAGTAAATTATGTAGTACACTAGAGAGTGAATGTGCTAAAGAAAAAGGAAAACAGAAGATTCAGATGAGAGGACTCCAGCATGCCAGGGTGGGGAGGGCAGCACAGGTGGGCGGGTTTAAGAGGGTGGTCAGGGCAGGTGGGCCTCACTGAGAAGGCGACCTCTGAACAAACGCTTGAGGGAGATGAGGGAGTTGGCCAAGCTGACATCCGGGGCAAGAGCAGTCTTGGCAATGGGGACAGCTCTTGCAAAGGTCCTGGGGTGGGAGCAAAAAGAGCAAGGGAGAGAGAAGGAGAGGAGGTCAGACCTAAGGGGCTGAGCTGACTGTGTGGGGCCTCAGAAGCCATTATGAAGACTGAGATGAGAAGCCATGGTAGCTATTGAGCAAGGCCTAGACACAATGTGACTTATGTTTCTAGAAAAATCACTGCGGCTGTTGTGTCAGGAATAGACTGAGGGGGGTAAGGTGGAAGCACAGACCTACCTGGAGGCTCTTCATGACAAACCTAAAACAGAGTTGAAGGCAGCTCAGACAAGAGTGGCATCAGCTGGGGCTGGCCCAGCGACGCAGCGGTTAAATTTGCATATTCTGCCTCAGCGGCCCAGGGTTTGCTGGTTCAGATCCCGGATGTGGACCTACACACCACTTATCAAGCCATGCTGTGGCAGGTATCCCACGTATAAAGTAGAGGAAGATGGGCATGATTTTAGCTCAGGGCCAGTCTTCCTCAGCAAAAAAAAAGAGGAAGATTGGTGGCAGATATTAGCTCAGGGCTAATCTTCCTCAAAAAAAAAAAAAGTAAAAAGAATGAAAAAAAAGTGGCATCAGTGGAGGTGGTATGAAGAGGCTGGATTCTGATATTTCTTGGAGGTGAAGTTCATAGGGTTTCCTAAGTGAAGGAATGGGGCAGAGGAGGGTGAAAGAAAAGAGAGGGGTCAAGATACAACGTACCAAGGAGGTGGCTGTGGTGACGAGACGCTCCTCTCTGTGTTTAGGCAATAAGGAACAAGGCTGTGTCTTGTCTGTAGAGAATTTTTAAATCATAATAAAATGGACTAGATGTTGGCCCACTGTTCACCATCATCATGCACCTGCAGTTTTAAACGCTGTCTAAAAAGTTACAAAATGCTCCCGCCCGCCCCAGCGTGGCAGACCACTGCCGCCAGCATCTCTCCTACCCTCCACCCCTGCCCCCAGGTGCCTCTAAGGTGACTTGAGGATTTGGAGGCCTGAGTACTGGCAAGCTGTCCTCCATTTTGTTGTGGAAGGCTACGGAACGAGGAACCTGAGAGAGGAAATGACTAGGAGTTCAGTTTTGAACGTTTGAAATTTGAGGTATCTATCAGCATCCAAACAGATTCAAGCAGTATTGTTGACTATACAGACGAGTGACTTTTGAGTTCAGGGAAGAGGTCTGGGCCAGAAATATAAATCTGGAAGTTGCTGGCGTACAATGGTATTTAAACATGAGATTGGATGAGATTAGTAAGAGAGCGAAAGTAGATGAAGAAGAGAAGGGGGTCAAATTTGGAGCCCCAGAGCATTCCTACATTAAGAAGTGTGGGAGGGGGCCGGCCTAGTGGCTTAGCAGTTAAGTTCCTGCGCTTTGCTTCGGCAGCCTGGGGTTCGCAGGTTCGGATCCCGAGCACAGACCTATGTACCACTCAGCAAGCCATGCTGTGGAGGCATCCCATATATATAGTAGAGGAAGATGAGCACGGATATTAGCTCAGAGCCAATCTTCCTCAGCAAAAAGAAGAGGATTGGCGGCGGATGTTAGCTCAGGGTTAATCTTCCTCCAAAAAAAAAAAAAAGTGTGGGAGAAGGGAAGGAATCCATAAAGAGACAGAAGGAATGGGAGGTAGATGATGCAGTGTCCTGGAAACCAAGAGAAATAAGCACAGCAAGGAGGAGCCATACCGCATTTAACAAAGTGAAGGTCATTGCTGACCTTAGCCAGAACAGCTTTAGTGAAATACTGGGGGCAAAAACCACATTGGAGTAGGATTAAAAGAGAACAGAGAGGAGAGGAATGAGAGATAGTGAATAGACACAACTCTTTGGAGGAGATTTTCTTCAAAGAAGCTGTTAACTGCTGGGAGGGTAGAGCAAACAGAAGTTTCTTTTAAGATGGCGGAAACAACAGAATGTTTGTAAACTGATGGGAGTGGCCCAGTAAAGAGCAAACATTGATGATGTGGGAGAGAGAGGAAGATCGCAGAGCCTGTCCTGAGTGTAGTGGCTCAGAGGAGAGACTGGCTTCAGAAAGGAACAAAGAAAGTCCATCCGTTGGAGCTAACGGGAGGCAGGCGTGTGGGTGCAGATTTTGAGATTGCCGTTGTTTCTAGACCGTATCTTTAATCAAATTTCCACTCCGAGACAAAACACATGGGCCAAAGTTTTACGATCCAACACAGCAAAATGTCGGGCACTTAGTGCTCAATAAATGATAGATATACTGATATTACTATTCTTAGCTCTTTATTTTCAACAGGCTCCAGCCTCTCCCCATTGGCTACAATCTAACTCTCTCCCCCTGCACAGCCGAGGCGCTGGAAGCGATCGTCTATGTAAAGATTCTACTTCTCCGCCTTTCATTCACTCTTCAACCGCTGAAATCTTGCTTCGCGCTCACCACTCCGACTAGGACGTCCCAGTGCTGAATCCGGTAAACGTGGCTCAGTCCTTATTCTCCCTAATCTCTCATTCGACCCTGATACTGTGCCCTCCTGGAAACTTTCTCTTCCCTTGCTGTCAGTAATACTGTCCCCTCGTGGGGTGCACCTTCTACTCCTCGACCCACTCCTTTTTCATCTCCATCCCGGGCTTATAGCCATTGTCTGTGTAATGACCATGGGTGGCTTTTGCATATCCAGGCTCCACTCCCCCTTCGACTGTGCAGAGTGGCTCCATTTTGCTGTGGGGAACCATCCTTCCACCCACCTTGGTTCAGGGCCGTCGCTCTTACCCCAACACGGGAGTAAGCTTATGGCCCAGGCCTGGCCAGTTCGTCACAGCTCAGGAAATGTCTAATGACTCAGGACCATTGAGATTCATCCCCAGGACTTTTGCCGGGACTGTTAAGAACAAACTGTGTTCTTCCCATGGACTTTGCTAAACTGGTAGGTTATAAGCCTGAATCTGCCAGTTGCCATCTTTGCCACCTTGCAAGAAGAGCCCGCCTGAGAAGAAAGCTAACCCAGAGGAAAATGAAGCCAAGACATGATGACCTGCCAACACTGAGGCCACGGATCTAGCCAGACCCCAAAGCTAGTCCTCTCTTCTGAGTCAACTTCTTTTTTGTTTGTTTTGTTTTTGTTCAAGTCAGTTTCATTTGGGTTTCTATTATTTACAACTGAAAGAATTTTGGAAGACATAGCCTGTATGTTCGATGTTGCTGTTATCCATGTTTTTAATCCTGGATTTTTTCTTTATCAGTCTTGCCTTGGGTGATTCTATCCATGCAGCTACAATTTATATATTAATTATGCTCAAATTGAAGTGTTTAGTACAAACTTCTCTCATAGCCACCGAGGGTTTGTTAGACTTTTCCACGTGGAGAGCCCACAGATATTGACAACCCAGTTTGTCTGGACCCTCCCTCATCCTTGCGCCTCCTCCCCAGTCTGCTCCTCATCCCCACATCTGTAAGCGGCACCACTATGCACCCAGTTGCCAAGAAAAGTTATATTAGACTTCTCTCTGTTTCATCCAGTCAGCCCAGAAACCTCAGGACATTACATCTCCTTTACCCACATTCTTTCCTCCAACCCACCAATAAGTGTGTGGCAAGGGTTAAATGAGATAACCCGTGTAAAGTATCTAGAACAGTCTGAAACATGGTAAGTCTACCTGCCTATGTCTTCCGTCAGCCCAGAGGCCAGGGACTACGACTGGCCCATCTTCAAACCTCCAGAGCCTAGTATGGGCCCTGAGATGCTTATTGAATGAATGAATGAAATGAATGATTGACAAGACAGTATAGGGAGAAAGACTAGAGAAGCAATCTAAGGGTACATCATTGTGGTCTTGAGGAAAGTAGGAAGAAGAGCCAATTAAAAACCTTTGAGGGGCTGGCCACCTGGCACAGTGATTAAGTCCAGCACATTCTGCCTCGGCCACCCTGGTTCACAGGTTTGGATCCCAGACATGGACCTATACCACTTGTCAGCCATGTTGTGGCAGCAACTCACATGTAAAGTAGAGGAAGATTGGCAAGAGATGTTAGCTCTGGGCTAATCTTCCTCAGCAAAAAAAATAAATAAATAAAAAGCTTTGAGAGGGAATAGGTGAACCAAGACGATGCTGCATTTCAGAAAGCCAAGGCAGGAGTGAGCTTGGTAAGGACCAGGTTGCCGATAGGGCCCAGTTTTTCAAGTCAGAGAAAGTGAGAATAGAGAGGCCACTCTGTAGGATGATTGGGGGTAGGTAATGTTTGTGGGGAGTCGTTTCAGACTCTATCTGTAATCCTCCTCTCATCTCCCCTTCCACCTTCTCCTGGCAGTGGTTGTCATCCATTAGAATAAAATAATCCTCCTCACTTGGGATTGGTGTTGCTCCCACAGTATTAATCACCAACCTCCATCGGATCACTCTCATAACAGAGCCTTTGGGTACTGTTGTTAAGGTTGTACGCTGCACAGCACAACCGCATCTAAGGGGTGTCATTCAAATGGTAGAGATCTTTGCTATTTAGAATTTTAAAAATGTTTTTTATAATTTTGCTGACTCCAAAAATTAATGATTTGTATAATTATGATAACAATGTTCAAGCATATGTTAAGTCTTTTTCTAACAAAATTATCATATATCATACCATTTTGACAATAATAAAAAATCTTGTTGCTCTAATATCATCTCAAATAACTTAAACAAGAGCTGTTTTTTGACTATGGTATTGATCAGAGATCATCTTAAAAAAACAAAAAGGATCCAGTTGGTATCAGTGCCTGGCCAAATGTGATAAATTTTATCTTATAGTTCGTACCATCTGCTGCTGTGTTTCTGTACCATGAGGTAATTGTTGAGTTTCTAAGAAGTTTACTAGTACTTTCATTATGACACAAATTACTACGTGACAACTAGTATGAATCTACCATTAAAAACCGAAAAGTAAGAATTGCACAGATATAACTTAAAGATTATTTTATAATGATCCACTAATTGTAAATCAATCTTTTATTTGTGTTATGGAAATTTTATTACTACAAATATTAAATACTGTTAAAGTTTATTAGCATGTAACACTGATAATGTTTTAAAGTTTTTTTTTAAAGATTTTATTTTTTTCCTTTTTCTCCCCAAAGCCCCCCAGTACATAGTGGTAGGTCCTTCTAGTTGTGGCATGTGGGATGCTGCCTCAGCGTGGCCTGACGAGCAGTGCCATGTCCGCGCCCAGGATTACGAACCAACAAAACACTGGGCCGCCTGCAGCGGAGTGCACGAACTTAACCACTCGGCCACGGGGCCAGCCCCATTAAAGTGTTGTAAATAAGGGCCAGCCTGATGGTGCAGCAGTTAAGTGCGCACATTCCGCTTCGGCAGCCCAGGTTTGCTGGTTCGGATCCCAGGTGCAGACATGGCACCACTTGGCAAGCCATGCTGTGGTAGGCGTCCCACATAGAAAGTAGAGGAAGATGGGCATGGATGTTAGCTCAGGGCCAGTCTTCCTCAGCAAAAACAGGATGATTGGCAGCAGTCAGCTCAGGGCTAATCTTGGTCAAAAAAAAAAAAGCATTATAAATAATAAGATAAAATACTTAATCTTTATCAGACTTTATCATGAAATTATTTCTCTCCAGATAGTAGGAAAAACATTTTTTAAAACATCATGAGATCTAGAAAAAGAAATCGGAAAGCTATTAAAGAAATCTGGCTTATTTAAAAAATACACATGTAGTTGCACTATCGTAAGCACTTGGTTCTACTGGCCGTGCTTAGCAACTCCTCTGGATGGCTGGATTTCTGGAAAAATTAGATGGACTGCCAGAGTAAAGGAGACGCTTCAGAGGTACTAGTTTTAGCAAAAGATGGCACTAACACATCGTCGATGGGGCAGGGCGAGCATTTACCTCGGACTTCCA
This sequence comes from Equus quagga, assembly GCF_021613505.1. Lineage (NCBI taxonomy): Eukaryota > Metazoa > Chordata > Mammalia > Perissodactyla > Equidae > Equus > Equus quagga. The sequence continues at coordinate 25,463,473 of NC_060271.1, read as the reverse complement.
CGCTCCATAATCGATGGAATTCAAGAAAAACGAGAAGAGAAGAAAAAACAAAGACAAAGAATCCATTAGACCAAATGCACTTCCTGCCCATCAGGTCCCTGACCACATGACTTTGCACATGAAACAGCAGATCTGGTTGAAATGATCCATCTCAGGTAAGAAACGTTGTTTCCAGATAGCAACGCAGGTAGACAGTTTCGGAAACTTAATACCCACGATCCTTCTGGAAAAAAACCCACTAAATCCTGGTTACTTTATTCTACCTCAAAGGATTCTATATTTCGTCTACATTGTAAAGTCTTTGCGATAGAAAAAATTCAATGAAACTAGATGAGAATGCAAACGAAAGCAAAGATTGGCAGCATTTACCGCATATTCCTGAAAACACGAAGAAAGTGAAATGTGCATCAACCAAATCGCAATGTGATTCCGAAAATATATTATATCCGTGTGAACATGAGAAAAAATTGGGTGCTGTTTTTGAACATATGAGACTTCTGATTCACTCTTTGGTGAGCGAATAGCTAAGCTCATCCAAGAAAGTGAACGAGCGTGATAATGGAAAATGCTCTTTATTTGGCAGGAGTCACAGCAAAATTTGATATAGTTGTGTCAGAACATTTATGCAAAATGTAAACAATGACACGAAATAACATTACACATTGTTTAGAGACTCAAGGACAAAACGAAATCATTAAAATTATAGATATAATGAATACGATCGTGTTGAATAAAGTAAGAAAGGTTAGACACTCCTCAATTATTTGAAATACAACTCCAGGAACAAGCTATGTAGAATATGCAACAATTATTCTATTTTATTTTATTCTATTTATTTATTTTTATTTTGAGGAAGATCAGCCCTGAGCTAACTGCTGCCAATCCTCCTGTTTTTGCTGAGGAAGACTGGCCCTGAGCTAACATCCATGTCCATCTTCCTCTACTTTCTATGTGGGACGCCTTCCACAGCATGGCTTTTGCCAAGCGGTGCCATGTCCGCACCCGGGATCCGAACCGGTGAACCCCTAGCCGCAGAGAAGCAGAACGTGCGCACTTAACCGCTGCGCCACCGGGCCGACCCCGCAACAATTATTTTAGATTTGTTCATTTCCAAAATGCAAATATATCTATATGTGAACACCTTGGAGGCTTCTGCACAGCAGATGACTCAACTAGGGCAGGATTTTACGTTCTCAGTAGACTGATTACAAAAACTAAATCTAGACAAAAATAACCCAAGGGGCCAGAAATATGACAATGCGACAAAAATGCATGGAAAACCAGAACGGATTGTAACAGAAGATCCTTGAAAAATTATTCTAGGGAAGTCTGCTTTCTTTGTTTTGCATATTCTTTAAACGTGATAGTGAGTGATGTGGTCAAAAATTCTTTTGACATCACTGAATTTTTAACTATTGCCTGGGAAGCATCCAGCAAAATTTCAGTTTTGATGAAATGTTTCATGTATTTTCAAACACGAATTTTCAAATGCTGAATGTCAGTGTCGAACCCACATGAGAGAGTCAAGAGGATGCCACCGTGTCACCAAAAACTCAAAAGGCAGGATGCAAAGCCCTTTCTAGGAACTGTTAATTGTACTAAAAAAGACAGAGATTCTAGAGTGCAAAGTATATTCTAGCAAATTTGAACTTTTAAATGTGTTTGCTCAGGGCTAATATGAAATGGTCTTTAGTTAAAATCTCATAAATAAATCATGAAGGAATAAAATTTAGTATACATAATGCCCTTGAAAGCATTGAAAAAATTAGGGTGTTCTTTGTTTAAAAAAAGAAGCAAGATTTATGAAAAATAGTTATTGATGCCAAATTGCAGAATTTCAACATTAATGCCATTACTTACGTAGAAAATCCTAAGAAAAAGCAAGACTCGTTTTATTTTGATTTCCAAGACCCAAAACTAAAATTCAAAGTTATTTCATTTTATTTTGCTATACTAGATTCATTAATAACATCCTTAAAAGAAAGATTTATAATACTGAAAAGAATACCATGACTTTTTTAAAGTGTTCTTCTCCAGACAATATACATAATTTGAGGAATTATGATAAATATGGACAACTGGAACTCTGTAAAAATTTACAATTGAAATCAACTAGATATACAGGGGGCCAGCCCCGTGGCCAAGTGGTTAAGTTTGCGCACTCCGCTTAGGTGGCCCGGCGTTTCCCCGGTTCATATCCTGGGCGCAGACATGGCACTGCTCATCAAGCCATACTGAGGCAGTGTCCCACATGCCACAACTAGAAGGACCCACAACTAGAATAGACAACTATGTACTGGGGGGCTTTGGGGAGAAGAAGAAAAATTTTTTTAAATTAAAAAAATAAAAGATTGGCAACAGATGTTAGCTGAGGTGCCAATCTTTAAAAAAAAAAAAAACTGCATACACAGAAGGAAGTGATTCTGATGAGACATTAATGTCTCAAGAATCAAAAATCTTAAGTGATTTTCTAAAATCTAGGATGACTATCATGGAAGGATTGCAATATATTTACAACAATGATGATTTTCTATTATGTTCAATATTTGTGTAATTTATACAGAATAATTTACGTTTGTCATAATTGTTACTATTGAGAAATAATAGACTAACTTATGAAATGTATTAGTGGAGGATGCTATGACTTTTTCTAATTCTCCAAAACAGGGATCAGCAAAGTACCACATCTGGCCAGGGGGCCAAATTACCCATCTGCTCCCTGTTTTTATATAACCCCTGCAAGCTAAGGATGGTTTTAACATTTTTAAATGGTTGAAAAAAAAATCAAAAGAAGAATACTATTTCTTGACACGTAAAAATGATATGAAATTCAAATTTCAGTGTCCATAAATAAAGTTTTGCTGGCCCACAGTCACGCCTACTTGTTTAAGTATCGTCTGTGGCTGCCTTCCTACTCCAACAGTGCAGCTGAGTAGTTTTGACAGAGACCATATGACTGGCAAAGACTAAAATATGTACTATCTGGCCCATTACAGAAAAAATTTGCCAACCCCTGCTCTGAACGGTACCCTACAAGCTGGGGACAGCCCTGCAGAGACTCGAATCCTGGCAAAGCTCCTTTGGGATCTCCCAAACACCTAGCAGCCGTCTGAGCATCTCAAGTTGGCCCACAGACACCTGGAACTCAGCGCGGCCCGTACCTTCCCACGCTTGCTCTTTCCCGGTATCCCCGTCAACCCCCATCTTGCTCAAGCCAGAGTTTTGGAGTTATTCTTGAATCCTCTGCCGGCTCCCCTATCCCATTAATCATCTCTTTTGTATCTTCATTCTCCACACACCTCCTGCCACCACCCTGGCTGAAGTCATCAGCATTTCCTGCAGGGTGACCGGACCAGTGTCCTCAGTGGGGATCCTGCCGCCTACTCTTCGACCCTCTAATCCATCCTCCACCAGGTGGCCAGGGCAGCCTTCCCAGAATACGAATCTGATCTTATCATTTCCCACCTTCTATCCCTTCCATCGTAGAGAACCAGACCATTGGTCTATCCATGATCTCTTCCAGGCACGGCCCCATCCTTCCTCTGGGCTCTGGCTGAGAGCTCTTGGAGCGTCCCCACCTGGGAGGCCCCAGGGCCTGGCGGGGGTGGGGGTGGGGGTCAGTTAATGTTTAATGAGTGAGGGAAAGAGTGCAGTTTCAAAGGGAGGTGTGGGAGAGAGGGGCCTACCTCTGCCCTCTGGGGACCTTTTTGCTGAGTCCAGCAGCCCAGATGGAAGCTCTGGTCAGTTTACTGTTCACAAACCCTTTCCCACAGCAGCAGAGGCACAAACTGTCACTGTTCCTGCCCAGTGCTCCACTCTAGCCGTCCCTCCAGGGGAACCTCTCCCAGAGCTGCGCCACTGACTCCACCCGCTCCCCACTGGAGGCGGGCAGTGGCGGGGGGGCGGGGGGGGGGGGGGGGCACCTCTAGACCCAGGTGTGCAGTGACAGCGGCTCTCTTCCCCAGCCCAAGTGGTAAAAAGAAATAGCACAAGTGTCCTGTAACCCAAAGAGAAGAAACAAACTGTTGACAAAGGCTGGCTGGCTCCTGGTGCTGGGAGTCGCTGTATTTTCGTTTTGCCTTTTCTATTTTGTGCTGTCTAGCACACGCTATACCTTTCAAAGCAAAAGCAAACCCAGAATAAATATTGCTTTCAAAGTTGTCTTTTTACGTGTGTGTTTTGATCGTGTGGTTTATTATTCTTTATTTTCAGTTGGGTCAATGCCAGGCTCCTTTCCCCAACGCACACACAGACTCAGCAGCACATACAAATCTCAGGAATTAAATCATTATACAAAGCGATAAGTAAGAAGAAGGGAGCGGGGGAGGCGTCCAGGCTCTGGAAAGGTCAGGGTGTGAAAAGGCTCACCAGGTGCCCTCTGGACTGTCACCCCACTGCAGGCTCTATCCTCAGGCCTGGGAGCTTGGCCACACCTGGTGGGGGGTGGGGAGGGAAGGGAATGGGAGGAAGGAAGGGAGAGGGAGGAGAGAAGGGGGAGGGGGAAGGAAGAGGGGGAAGGGAGCAGCGAGGCGGACAGCCCAGAAGCAGCTTCGGATTTGCCACATTCCCTCTGTGACCTCACTTTTCTTAAAAAGGAAATGATTTCACATCTACTCATTTTCTAGAAACATCTAAAAATTTTTGAGGCAAAACAAAATATTTTTAAAATATGATTTTCAAAGCAACTTTTCGAATGGAGCTCTGTCCCTTCTTTCACTGCCCCACCCTGACTACGGGTCCCCAGGGGCGGGGAGGGGGTCAGGGCCTGCCTCTCCCGGCTGGCATCTCAGAGGAAAGGAGCAGCCATTCCCTCAGGCCAAGAAGGAAATGATTCTCCACCAAGCGCAGGACCCTGAGACCCTCCCAGGGACTCGCACAAATTTTCTTTGCACCCAGTGTAAAAATTCTGAGGATTTTAGAGTGCGGCGGACTTGCTTCTGATTTTCCTAAGGCTGGCTCCTTCTTAATTAAGGGAACCACCGCTGTGCTCAACAGCTGAAGAAACACAGGAAGGTTCCAGAAGGGAACTTCTCCCCACTCCACCTCCCCTTTCTGCCTCAGGGTCCAAGGGAAAGGTTGGCCAGACTGGAAGGGCTGACTGGAAGGACTGAGCAGGCGTGGAGGCGTCAGACTCTGGCTGGGCCGGGGTCCGTGGGCTGGAACCCCTGCTGGCTTGCCTCGATTTCCTCAAGTGTAGACTTGTGCCAGGCACTGCCCTCAAGACCTGATATGTACGGATTCATTCCATCCTGACCACAACCCTATGAGGGAGGTGCTATCATTATCTTCATTCCATCCAGAAACTTAGGGTTGAGAAGGTTACTAAGGTCACACAGCTAGTGAACGGCATAGCTGAGATTTGAACCCAAGCGGTTCGGCATCACTCGGTCCTACGGACCCCTCCAGCAGGAAGGCACGTTGATCAGCACCGCCTCAGAGAATCTGTTAGAGTTGAAGGAGATAGAGAATGGCAAGTGCTTCCCGTAGCCTGGGACTTGGTAAGCAGGAGTCCATCGTCATCATCATCAATCTTCATATCCAGTCGGTGTTCTGACTCAGCCACAGCCTCAGCCCTGGCCGGATGGACATGATAGAGTCTGTCGACGAAAATAATCCATAACCAATCTATAAATGAAAATCTGGGTGAGTTTATTCTGAGCTGAAATCTGAGGACCATGGCCTGGGGCCTTTCTTCCCGAAGGAAGAAAGGGCACCAAAGAAGTGAGGTGCACAGAGTGGTTGTATACCCCCAAGCAGGACGTTTCACATATGATTGAAATGTCCCTCCCACAATAGTCACAAGATTGCCCTGTCAGCACAGTGCTTGATGGACACAGCAGGTAGTGGTCTGCTCTCTCTAGGATGTAGCAGGAGGCAAGTCTATCATCTCAAGCTGGGCGGTCACAGGTGAGCGCAGGAATCAGTTTCTAGCCTAAGATGCTTAATCCTTAAGGAGATGCCAACGTTGGGAGGGGAGGGAAGTTGCACCTTTATCTCAAGGCCCTTTGTTCATGCCATAGGGAATATCTAAAGCAGATATACAATGCCACGGTCAGGCCCTTTTGGAAAGACAAGGTCAGGCCGAATTAGGTTTATACCAAATGGCTTCCTCATATTCTCCAATATATCCTATTGCTTGCCATTTTTATTTGTCAAGTTTTCATGTGCTAAAAGAAGGAGGAGGAGGGGGAGGAGAAGTGGGAGGAGGGGGAGAAAAACTAGGAAAGAAGGAGAAAGGGGAGAAGAGGGGGAAAACCCACACTCTGGTCATCTAGGCAGACTGCTGAATTTTTCTCTTCAATGCTTTTCGTTTTTTTTTTTTAAAGATTGGCACCTGAGCTAACATCTGTTGCCAATCTTCTTTTTTTTCCTTCTTCTCCCTAAAGCCCCCCCAGTACATAGTTGTAGATTCTAGTTGTGAGTGCCTCTGGTTCAGCTATGTGGGAGGCCGCCTCAGCACGGCTTGATGAGCGGTGCCACGTCCGTGCCCAGGATTCGAACCGGTGAAAGCCTGGGCTACCAAAGTGGAGCGCAAGAACTTAACCACTCGGCCACGGGGCCAGCCCCAGTGCTTTTGTTTTAAAATAACATTTATGTTTCATTAATTTTTGTTTACTCTTTTTAAAGTTACAATTCTAATATATGCTAAGTCACAGCCATTATGGAGGATAATGTGAAGAGTCGTCAAAAAATTAAAAATAGAACTACCATATAATCCAGCAATCTCACTTCTGGGTATTTATCCAAAGGAAATGAAATCAGGATCTCAAAAAAATCTCTGCACCCCATGTTCATTGCAGCTTTATTCACAGCAGCCAAGGTATGGAAACAACCCAGGTGTGCATTGACAGATGAACAGGTAAAGAAGATGCGGTATATACAAAATGGAATATTATTTGGCCTTGAGAAAGACGGAAATCCCACCATTTGTGACCGCATGGATGAACCCAGAGGACATTATGCTAAGTGAAATAAGCCAGAGAAAGACAAGATACTGTATGATCTCACTTATATGTGGAATCTAAAAGAAAAGAAAATGGGGCTGGCCCAGGGGCACAGCAGCTAAGTTCGCACTTTCTGCTTCTCAGCGCCCAGGGTTCGCCGGTTAGGATCCCGGGTGCGGACATGGCACCGCTTGGCAAAAGCCATGCTGTGGTAGGCGTCCCACATATAAAGTAGAGGAAGATGGGCATGGATGTTAGCTCAGGGCCGGTCTTCCTCAGCAAAAAGAGGAGGATTGGCAGTAGTTAGCTCAGGGCTAATCTTCATAAAAAAAATAAATAAATGATAAGAAAAGAAAACAAAGGGGCTGGCCTGGTGGCATAGTAGTTGAGATTGCGTGCTCCACTTCAGCAGCCCAGGTTCACCGGTTTGGATCCTGGGCGCAGACCCAGCACCGCATGGATGCACCACTGTCGGCATCCCACGTGGAAGAACTAGAAGGATGTACACCTAGGATATACAACTACGTATGGGGACTTTGGGGAGAAAAAAAAAAAGAGGAAGATTGGCAACAGACATTAGCTCAGTGCCAATCTTCCTCGTCAAAAAAAAAAAAAAACCCTAAAAAAATAATAAAAGAAAATAAGAAAAGAAAAGAAAAGAAAAAAAGTGGCACTCACAGAAGCAGAACATAGAATGGTGGTTACCAGGGGCTGGAGTAGTGATGGGGAAATGGGAAGATGTTGGTCAAAGGGAGCAAAGATGTAGTTACGCAGGATGAATAAGTCCAGAGATGTAATGTACAGGCATAATGACTATACTTAATAACACTGTATTGAGGGGCTGGCCCTGTGGCCGAGTGGTTAAGTTCACGTGCTCCGTTTCGGCAGCCCAGGGTTTTGCTGGTTCAAATCCTGGGCGCGGACATGGCACTGCTCATCAAGCCATGCTGAGGTGGCATCCCATGTGCCACAACCAGAAGGACCCACATCTAAAAAGATATATACAATGTATAAATATATACAATATATACTATGTACCATGGGGCTTTGGGGAGAAAAAGGAAAAATAAAATCTTTAAAAAAAATAACAATAATAATAATACCATATTGAGCACTGGAAATATGCTAAGAGATTTCAGGTGCACTCATCAAACACTCAGAATGGTAACTTTGGGAGGAGATGATCTGTTAATTAGCTCGACTATAGTAATCATTTCACTATGTATATCAAATCACCATATTGCACACACCTTAAATATATATAATTTTTATTTAAAAACACATAAATAAATGAAAAAGAAAACCAAAAATGTCAAACATGAAAGTCCCCTCTCATCCCACATCTGTGTAGCATAAATCATTTTTTTCTCTCAATGACATGTCACAGACTGTATGTCCAGCTCTACTGCATTCCTTTTAACAGCTGCATAATATTCCATACTATAATTTTTTTTCATGCATCCCCTTTATTGGGGAACATTTATTTGTTTGTAATTTTCTTTTCAGAGTTTCATAAAATGCTTCAATAAATATTTTTATAGGAATATCTTTGTTCCCTTCTGAAAGTTTTTTTTTTAAGATTGGCCCTGAGCTAACATCTTTTGCCAATCTTTTGGCTTTTTCTTCTTCTTCTCTCCAAAGCCCCCTAGTACATAGTTGTATATTCTAGTTGTAGGTCCTTCTAGTTGTGGCATGTGGGACGCCGCCTCAGCATGGCCTGATGAGCGGTGCTAGATCCGTGCCCAGGATCCGAACTAGCGAAACCCTGGGCTGCTGAAGCTGAGCACACAAACTTAACCACTTGGCCAGAGGGTCAGCCCTCGTGAAAGTATTTTTTAATGACAGATTCCCCAGAATAGAATTTCTGCACCTAAAGAAATGTGAATATGAAATTCGTGCTTTCATTGAGTGAGTTAAACATTTATCAAAGGTCTGTTTTGCCTTGCGCTCTTCCAAAGGCTGGGAATTCAACAGTCACATGGTAAATGAGGTCCTTGCCCTCGCGGATCTTACATTCTAGGGGAGTGAGGGGAGAGGAAGAAGGCAACAGTTCAAGTGTTAATAAAACTGTCAAATTGCTCTCCAAAAGAATTGCCTAATTTCAAGTCCATTGGTAAAATATAAGGATACCCCGATACAAACACCCCACTAACCACACGAGCTATTACTAACCTTTTTAAATGTTGATCTGATAGATGAAAAAATTGCATGCTTTGTTGGATTTTGGTTCACTTTGTGTAGTCGCGATTTTGAACATCTTTTATGTTCCCCAGCCATTTCTTCTCTGAATCGCTTGTTTGTGTTCTTTATTTTCCTATTAAGCTGTTTCTGTATAGGTGCTCTGTGCTTACACTATGTGTATCAGGTTTATATGTTATAAATATTTATTTGCAATCTGTCATTTGTCTTTTAACTCAGTGTTGGCTCTTTGGCAGTAGGTAAGTTTAGATTGTTTTTCTTGTCAAATTCATCAGTCTTTTACATCGTGGCTTCTGGTTTGGCATCCATTAGGAGCACCTTCCTCAACCCCACTTTGTGGACTTATTCACATATTTTCTTCCTGAACTTTGAGGGTTTACGTTTGGCATTTAAGTCCGTAAGGGAGCTGGAGTCCATCTGGGGGAGAATTCAGCTCTCTCGGAGAATTGTCCCTCTCAACCGTGAGCAAACTGGTGGGACCTTCAATCCTACGGCCCTGATTTCCTTGCCACCCAGGTTGACACACATTGAGCCATCTTCAAACAAAGAACTCTTTTCCCTATAATCCTGCAAAAACTCACCGCGGGCTGCAGGAAATCACCTTCCCAGCTGCCCTCCGGCAGGCCCTGCTAGTGCACAAACCTCCCCTTTGTTCTGGGTGCCTGCTTCTCCCAGCGTCTCCATCACCCTTAACTGGCAATTAGAGCTTTACACTCCTGCCTGGCCTTGTCACCTGCACACAGCGCTCTGTTCCCACCCCAGCAGATGCTCACATTCACCCAGTGAATCACACTGGGAACCTCTTCAGGGCTTGGATCCCACGCACTAGTTCCTGTAGCCAGGGCCTGGTAGACAGCGTGTGCTCCCTAAACATTTGTTGAGTGAATACATACATACACAAACAAATGAACTGCATGCTTACTATATACCCTTAGCTTATACATATATATGACGTATTCATCCAAACATAGTGTTCTTCTTACAAAATAATACACAATTAATGTAAAATATTTACAATTATAGAAGTCTATGAAACGTGTCCCCCATAATCCTCCCCCTTAGTGATAACCACTGAGAAAAATTTGACATACAAATATTATTTTGAATTCTTACAAGATAGGTTTCATTATCCCACTTTCCAGTTGAGGAAACTGAGACCCAGAGAGGTGAAGCAACTTGCCTGGGGTCACAGAGCTAGTAAGTGATTGGGTCAGGCTTGGCAGGGCCTCCCCCATTCACTGAGACCTATTCCTGCTTCTATAGATCAGCAAATGAACGATCCTGGAGATTTTTGTGGATTAATGGCATAATGGGTGCCAAGCAGCCAGCAATGCCTGGTACACGGAGGACCACTGGAAGTCGAGGGTTCCCTCATGGTCTCCTGTGGACTTACCACCTTTGGTCTTCCAGGGATTCTGACATGCTGCCGGGATGTGCTGCATAACCCAGGCCCACACATGGTGTTCTCTGCAAGAGCCAGGTCCTGGAGAACCTAGAGGAGGTCGTAGACCTGGCCTGGGGAGGAAGCACCCTGGACAAACTTCAGGAGACTGGAGCCCTAGACCTGGCTCGGCCACACACTTGCTGTGTGACCTTGGGCAAGTTGCTTTACCTCTCTGAGTGTCTGCTTTGTGTTTGTAAAATGGAGATAATAAAACCTGCCTTGACTGAATCACAAGGTTACAGGTGATGGATATGAAACTGAAAGTTTTGGGAACCTCTTTCTCCTAAAATCCCTTGTACTTCCCTCTCTCTTTGTCCTTGTTCTGTATTGGAAATATCTTTTTAGTCTGGCACCCCTTGGAGGAGAAAGGGAAGCAATCGTATGTAAATAAATATAAGTTGGGGTCTGCCTGGTGGTATAGTGGTTAAGTTTGCGCACTCCGCTTTGGCAGCCCAGGGTTCGTGGGTTCGGATCCCAGGGACAGACCTACTCACTGCTCATCAAGCCATGCTGTGGCAGCGTCCCACATATAAAACCAAAAACTAAAACGAAAACAAAAAACCCACCAAATGGGGGCAGAGCAGCGTGAATTAGTTGTGATTCATAGAGCAGTAAAAGATTGTCGGTAGGTCGATGGGGATCTGTACAGAGTACAGTGAGAGCAAGGAGGAAGGAGAGTCCATCCTTCCTCAGAGGTACTGGGTGACACACGAGCTGGGTTGGAAAGATGGGTTGGTGTCCACCAGGCTGAGAAGGCAAGGCAGGGAGGGTGGGTGAGGTATTCTAGGCAGAAGGAACAGCTTGAGCAAAAACCCAAAGACATGGAACAGCAAGATGTGCTTGGGGAACTGCAGGTCGTTCAATGGTGTCAGTCCCCCAAGAGAGTAGAAAGATGGGAGATAAGGCTGCCCCTGAGAGGTGGCTTGGTTGGTTGAGTGGAGCGTTAGGGACACAGACCCTTGAGGCAAGTAGACCTGGAATCAAATTGCCTTCTACCAGGTATCCAGTGTGACCTTGGGCAGGTTAATAAACTGCTCTGGCACTCGATTTCTTCATTTATTCATTCACCCAACTATTAAACACCTAATCTGTACTGGGCACTGTGTTGGGTGTTCATGACACAATGGTGAACAGGGCAGTCAGGGCTGATGCATTCTTGCCCTCATGGAGCTTAAAGTCTATTGGGAAAGACAGTCTATAAAATAAATTATGTTTATTAGGATTAGGGTTAGCTGCAAATGCAATTAAGTCCAAACCAAGTGTGTCTGGGTGGTGGTCCAAGGTTTCTACATAATTCTTTTGTCAGGACACAGGTTTCCTCTACTTTTGTGGCTCCACCGTACTTGGTCTTAACCTCAAGATGCAAGAAGCCAGATTCACACTCTAGGAAGGAATGCAGAAGAGGTGAAAGAAGCATGAATGATCACACAGAGTCTCTTAAAACTCATTAGAAGTCTCTTAAGAATAGGAGACTTCCACAGCTATCCTGTTGGTCAGAGTATTGTCACGAGGCCACCCTGGATGCAAGGAAGTCTGGGAAGTGTAGTCTATTCCAGATGGCTCTGTGCCCAGATGAATACTAGGAACTCTACTATCCGAGAGGAAGAGAAGAACGAGTGTTGGAGACAAGAAGCAGGCTCTGCCAGGCAAGCGTTAACAGGAAACTGCGTGGAAAACTTTCTGTTGTACCAGATTTTAGGATTTGGCCCCAAAGTGGGACAAAGAGATGTGAAGTGCGTCAACTTCTAAAAAGAGCCACAACACTTGGGGAACCTCCAGACAGGGCCAACTACGGCAGCTTGTGAACTCCGCCGTGTCGTGGGTCCCTGTCCTCGGAAGGGCCCCAGGCTTGGTTCAACGCTCTGCTGCTGCCATCTTGACATTGTTAATAATTTCGTCGTTGAACCTGTGTTTTGCATGAGCGATCTGAGGGGAAGATGGAGCATGAGCAAGAGCGCATAAGCACGATATGTGTGTCTGCCCTTCCTTGCCGCCCCTGTTTGCATACAGTGTTCAGGAGGCCCCGGGAGCACAGAATTCTGGAGGACTCACGATGTGTGGGAGTTCAGTGGGGCCCACAGCCAGTAAGTGGGTCACATCAACGAGTGAGAAAGCAGAAGCTCCCATCGTCCCGAGAGGTCGTGGTTCCTGTTCAAACCAGAACTTGCTTGGAATGAAGAAACAAGGCCAACAAATAAACAAATAAAGGGGAGGCAACCCGATGGTGTAGTGGTTAAGGTCATGTGCTCCACTTCAGTGGCCAGGGCTACACCTGTTCGGATCCTGGGCACAGACCCACACACCCCTCATCAAGCCGTGCTGTGTCAGCATCCTACGTGGAAGAATTAGAAGGACTTACAACCAGGATATACAACTGTGTACTTGGGCTTTGGGGAGAAAAAAAGACAAAAAAAGAAAGAAAGAAGGCAATGGCATTCTTTTTTTTTAAATTGAGGTCACATTGGTTTATAACATTATGTAATTTCAGGTGTGCATCATTATATTTTGGCTTCTGTATAGACTGCATTGTGTTCACCACCGGCGGTCTAGTTTCCATCCATCACTGTACGTGACTGCCCTTCACCCCCTCTGCCCTCTCCTAACCCCTAGCAATGACATTCTAAGAAACACACATGACCAGGGCCCCTATCACGCCCTTTCTTACTCACATTTCTTCCCTGTGTTAGCCAACCACTTACCCTGAAAATGATGACATAGAAGAAAAGGGAAGGATAGGGCAACCAATAGCTTATTTTGTTCCTTATTCATAGATAATTATTTCATACAATTAATTATCATTAGTAGTAATTATTATTAATTAAGATTATTATTCTTAGGAATAGTAGTAACTATTATTTCATTTCCCTCCTTATTCATTAGTAAGCCAAACATAGACAGTGTTGATAGAATGTGTGTATATCCATAAGTGAAATAGGGACTGAACTGTTGGCATAGCAGTTGAGCTCCTGAGCTCTGCTTCTGTGCCCTGGGGTTTGCAAGTTCAGATCCTGGGCGTGGACCTAGCACCACTCCTCAAGCCATGCTGTGGAGGCAACCCACACAAAACAGACGAAGATTGCCAAAAGATGGTAGCTCAGGGCCAATCTTCCTCACCAAAAAAAAAAAAAAGAAAGAAAAAGAAGAAGTAATAAAGGCAGTTGAATTAGTTTGGTACACTATTTCCTTGTTCTGGTAAAATCAAAATGCGTACGTATGTACAAGATACGAAATACAAATTGTGTAAATTTGGTGATTCTGCATAAGAGTTAAATGCTCTTATATTTGTATTTAAAACTAGAATTTTACATAAAATATAAATTATAAAAGTATGTAAACAGGGGCCAGTCCCATGGCTGAGTGGTTAAGTTCATGCACTCTGCTTCTGCGGCCCAGGGTTTTACTGGTTCGGATCACGGGCGCAGACCTAGCACTGCTAATCAAGCCATACTGAGGTGGCGTCCCACACAGCAGAACTAGAAGGACTTGCAACTAGAATATACAACTATGTACTGGGGGCCTTGGGGAGAAGAAGAAGGAAAAAAGAAGATTGGCAACAGATGTTAGCTCAGGTGCCAATCTTAGAAAACAATCCCAAAACCATAAACATATAAAATATAAAGATGAATGGCAAATTCATGCTACTGCTTTATAATTTTATTTTTATTTATTTATTTTGGTGAGGAAGATTGGCCCTGAGCTAACATCTGTGCCAATCTTCCTCTATGTTGTGTGTGAGATGCCGCCACAGCATGGCTTGATGAGTGGTGTGTAGGTCCCCACCTGGGATCTGGACCCAAGAATACTGGGTCGCTGAAGTGGAGCACATGAACTTAACCACTATGCCACCGAGTTGGCCCCTAATTTTTTTATTTAAATGACATTAAATAGCAAACAAAAAAAACGCCATGACAAGTCAAGAGAGAGACCACAGAAGAAAGGAAAAAGCTTTATGTTTTAACTTTAATGGCATTTTTCCTTTGCTTTTTGAACAAGGGGCCCCATATTTTCATTTTACACTGGGGCCCACAAATCATGTAGCCCACCGTGACTCCAGGGCTTGCAGAAACAGCCGTATTACAATCTCCCTCCACCGCCAAAGAGGCAAAAACAGAGGAGAAGGGGAGAGGGCATAGGAAGGAATCCCTAGCATTTCAGTCCTGGCAGAAAGAGAAAGCTGGAGGCGGGAGGTCTCCCGGTGGCCCTGCATCTATTTGAGCAGGATGGGGGTCCAGGGAGGGGCAACCTGGATCCAACCGCACCACACTGTGTGTTGTGGCAAGAATTAGTGAATTTCTTGTAGTCCAGTGGACCCTGCAGAAGGAAACTGGGCTTGGCCATCCTGCCTGTGCCCCTCTGCAAGGAGCTGGGTGCCAGACAAGGATGTCCCAGCAGCAAGAGGCTGGCATGTCTCACCTGGAGGAGAGAGAGAAATTCAGAGGGACAGGGAAGGGTGCACAGAAGAGGTCAAGCTGGAGCTTTCTCTCCCGCAGCAGGGCTCTGGGCGGTGGAAGGCCTCTGCACAGCTCTGCCGAATCTCTCACAGCTGCCCCCCAGGAGAAAGCCATCTTTGGATACTGCCCAGAGAGGGCATTAGCAGCCAAGACGCTGCAATGATCAGCAAAGAGAGGACCACAACTGCAGGTGGTCATGGGAGAAGACATACGCCCTCATCCTCACTTCCCCTCCCGGCCCCAGCTCTAGAGGAAGTAAGTCTTGAGAAGGGAGATGGAAGAGGAGCAAAAGTGGGGATTGTGCCTCCTGCCCACTTCTGCTCTCTCCAGCTTGGCTGGTGAGGGAGAGCAGAAAGGGAAACTTTTTAAATTAAAAAAATTATAATGAGGGCCGACCTGGTGGCTGAGTGGTTACGTTCGCATGCTTCGCTTCAGCTGCCCAGGGTTTCGGGGGTTTGGATCCTGAGTGTGGACCTAGCACTGCTCATCGAGCCATGCTGAAGCAGCATCCCACGTGCCACAACTAGAAGGACCCACAATTAAAAATATACAACTATGTGCCAGGGTGATGTGGGGATAAAAAGGAAAAAAGAGATTGGCAACAAATGTTAACTCAGGGCTGATCTTAAAAAATATATATATATAATGAATTTATTATCGGATACTAAAAAATCCGGTGACAGGGCTAGTTAATTCAGCAGCTCATTGATGTCATCAAGGGTCCAGGTTCTTCTCCTATTTTCGCTCTGCCTCCCGTAGCAAGAAGGCTAGCTCCCTTCTGCAGTTGAAAGGTAACTGCATCAGTGTGCACAGGCGGAAAGGGGAGTTCTCTTCATTGTGTCTCTCATTTTTTTTTGCTGAGGAAGATTTGCCCTGAGCTAACATCTGTTGCCAGTCTCCCTCTTTTTCTTTTTCCCCCCAAAGCCCCAGTACGTAGTTGTATATCCTAGTTGTAAGTACTTCTAGTTATTCCACGTGGGATGCTGCCACGGCACGGCTTGATGAGCAGTGTGTAGGTCTGCACCCGGGATCGGAACCAGCAGACCCCAGGCCACTGAAACAGAGCATGCAAACTTAACCACTATGCCGCCGGGCCAGCCCCTATACTACATTGTATTTATACATTCATCAGTCGATGGACTTTTGGGTTGTTTCCACTTTTTGGATATTATACATAATGCTACATTTATAAACATTTGCACACAACTTTTTGTGTGAACATATGTGTTTCAGTTTTCTCGAGTATGTACCTAGGAGTGGAATTGCTGGATCATGCAGTGACTTTAGTAACATTTTGAGGACCTGCCGAATTCTCTCCCAAAGCAGCTGTACCGTTTTACATTCCCACCAGAAATGCATGAGTCCCAGTTTCTCCATATGTCAGCCACCCCTTGTTATTGTTTCTGTTTTGGATTAGAGCCGTCTTAGTGGGGTTGGCTACCTCTTTCTATAGAGGACCAGGCAGTTATTCAGTTCTGACCACGTGGTGTAAGAGCAGCCACAGACAACACAAATGAATGAGTGTGACCGTTTCCAATAAAACTTTATTAACAAAAACAGGGCAAGGAGGATTGGGCCCACAGGCCTTAGTTTGCTGATCCCTGCTTTAGATCCGGCTGGACACACATTTAACATCTGAAAGTGACTGGAAGTTATGGAATCTGACCTAGAGGTCATATCCTTAAGGGCTCTGTTACTCAGCTGGGTGTGGAGATGGAAGAAATATTTAATTACCAAGTTTGTTACACCAGCAATAACAGCGAAAAGGTCTGAGTGCTATGGAAACTCGTTGTATGAGTGCCTAATCTAATCCACAGTGAGGACAGAAAAGTGCGGGTTGAGGGGAGGGGAGCGACGTGGAGGCTGAAGCCTAAAGAGTGAGGGGGAGGTGGTTGCAGGAACAGGAGAGGAAGAGTGTCCAGGAGCAGAAGACCCAGTAGCAAGAACGGGATTAGTATGTTGATGGAAATGAGAGCATCTTCCATGTTGCTGGAGCCGAGTGTGCAAGGTGAGGTGAGAGGGTTTCGGGGCTGGGCATCAAAGTGCCGTGGAAGATGTAACGATTTAAGAGCTGCATTTCTGAAGGATCGATCTGGCTGCAAGGACCTGCTCACCTATACAACGGAAAAGCACTATCTACTTCCTCGTATGGTGGGGCAGTGAAATACTACTATATTCATCAACCACTTAGCACAATGCCTTAACAGGAAACATACAGCAAGATTGTCATCAGTTGTAGGAATAATGAAAGCGACCCGTGAATCAGATGTGATTAGACACCTAAGGGAGTAGATCGGATGTCACAATGTGGCCTTAAAGTGTGTTTTCATTGGCCAGAACAGTGTTTTGAATTTTTAGACATGAGTTGCCAATATTCAAAAGTCTGGAATTTTTACATAAATTTTAGATTCTCAGCTTCTCTTAAAAATCAGAAGACCTGGCAACGTGGCTCACAAATCATGGCAGAGATCTTAAGAGCTGTCGGGTAGCCACTGGCCTTCTAAGAGGCAGGCATCCTCAGTTTGCCCCAGTCCCCACCTGGCCATGTCCTTCTTTGATGACATCTGCCTGACTTGTCCAGGCATTTGAATTTGAGAATCAGGAAGTAAATTAACTGTGTGACTGAGGATTTAGGGAGCCACCGAAACTCTGATCTGAGGTGATCTGGCTTGATGTCATGCAACAAGCCAGGACCCTAATCAATTGCATTGTAGTCTGTTTGCAAAAAGGCTGAAGCAATGGGTGGGGTCCTAAGCCTAGAGTAGAGAGATACAAATTGACAATACCCCTCTATCTTAGAAACATTGTGGTTACAAGTAACAGATGCAAATTTCAGTTAGCTTAAGCAGGGAAGGGAATTTATAAAAGGTAACTGGAGAGGCTGTGGTTCAAGATGGCAACCGGACTCCAGCATTATGTTCTCTGCAGACTCAAGTAAATGATAGCAAAATATTTTTTTCTTTCTTTTTTTAAGGAAGATTAGCCCTGAGCTAACATCTGCTGCCAATCCTCCTCTTTTTGCTGGGGGAGACTGGCCCTGAGCTAACATCCGTGCCCATCTTCCTCCACTTTACATGTGGGATGCCTACCACAGCATGGCGTGCCAAGTGGTGTCATGTCCGCACCCAGGATCCAAACTGGCGAACCCCGGGCCGCCGAGAAGCGGGACGTGCGAACTTAACTGCTGTGCCACCGGGCCAGCCCCAGCAAAATATTTTTAAATTGTCTATCCGCACCTAAAAAAAAAATGGAGGGGGAATTCATTCATCAGTTAACAGAGGTTTCAGCAAATTTCAGGATGATGGAAAATAAATGGCAAAGAGTTGACTGATGAAGCCTATTGGAGAAAGCAGCAAGTTAGGAAACGTGGAGAGAGGGCTGCAGAAAGAGAGAGAATCTGCTTTTCTGGCAGAATTCTGGAGAGGTTGCTGACTGAGAAGTGAGAACTAGGAGAGAAGGTTGGAGTCAGAAATGGGCTGTCAATGCAGGTACTAACGGAACAGCCCACCCAAACGCCCTTCCACCACACAGAACCGCAATATGAGGTGACAGTAAGGGCTCTTCTCTCAGCAATTGAACAAGGTCTCTGGAGACAATGCAGACAGCTGGAGTGGGAGCCACTGTCTGGAATACATCTCTCCCTTAGAGCTCCTCCGGCAGGGTGACGGCCCCTCCCACTCCTCCAAAAGTCAAGCCTTCGGTCAGACAGCCTCTAGCAAGTTCACAAATCCCAGAGAGCCTTTCTGTTGCCTCCTTCTTAGAAGCGCACACCGAACAGGCTTGCCAGGCATTTGAGGAAAGCCTACAATGTGAAAGACTAAAAGAGAAAGACCAAGATAAACAAGTCAGAAAGAAAGACCTCAGAGGCAGCTAAGAGAATCTGGAGGACCCTCTACTGAATAGTTAGCATCCTTAGAGAAATCTGAAGTTGTAAGCTATTCAACAGCAACTGCATGGTTTTAAAAACTAACAGAGTGGCCGGCCCGGTGGCGCAGCAGTTAAGTTCCCTCGCTCCACTTCAGTGGCCCGGGGTTCACTGGTTAGGATCCCAGGTGCAGACATGGCACCGCTTGGTAAAAGCCATGCTGTGGTAGGCGTCCCACGTATAAAGTGGAGGAAGATGGGCACAGATGTGAGCTCAGGACCAGTCTTCCTCAGCAAAACAGAGGAGGATTGGCAGCAGATGTTAGCTCAGGGCTAATCTTCCTAAAAAAAAAAAGAAAGAAAGAAAGAAAGAAAGAACAGAGAACAAGAAGGGCTTTTTGGAATTAATAATATGATTGCTTAAGTTTAAAAGAGTGCAGCTGAAGGATTTTAAAGAAAAAGTGATAAAATTTCCCAGAATATAGAACTGAGAAGACAGGCAGAAAATTTGAGAGTTCACCTGAGAATAAAGAGAAAACTTGAGTCACTGATCATCCAGAAGAGATTGGGAAGGGATTAAAGCTCCTTTCTTTTTAAGGAGGAATGAGGCCAGATATCTGAAGAGGAGAAGGCTGTCTAAGTGGCCCCAAAGTAATGTCCCACAAATATTCACTAACTATAAAGAGAAAAATGGTAACTTCGCCTTGAAGAAACTTGGAGGACACCAACTTAATGAAATGGTCAGATCCACCATCACCATGATCGCCATGAGCTGACAGTTTATAGGGTATTAGGCATTGAGAAGGACACAGCTCGCTTCTGTAACATTTCTGCTAAAAATACGTAACCTGAATCTAATCATGAGGAGACATCATAAAACCCATCTGAAGGACATCTGCAAGATAACTGGCCTGGACTCTTCCAAAATGCCAAGGTCAGAAAAACAAAGGCTGAAGAACTATTCCAGATGGAAGGAGATTAAAGGCAGGAAAAGTAAGTGCAATTCATGATCTTGGATTCGATCCTGGACCTGGGAAAAAAATAGCTCCAAGTGGAATGATTGCAACAATTGATGAAATTTGAATATGGATTGTATATTAGGTAATAGTAATGAACTGTTAGGAAATTTCCTGGTTTTTATAATTGTACTGTGGTTAATGTGGTTATATAAGAGAATGTCCTTGTTTGCAGAAGGAGAGAGAGAGAGAAGGCATGAGAGAATTATATAGGACACGATGTAAACAATTATTGAATCTGAAATCTACTGTATGTTCTTATGACTTTTCTGTGAGTCTAAGATTATATCAAAATAAATTTTAAAGATCATTTTTAAAAAGATACCAGATCAAATGATTTTACAGCTGACTTCTCTCTAATCATTAAGAATCAAATATATCTGCGAGCTGGCCTGGTAGTGTAGTGGTTAAGTTTGGTGGGCTCTGCTTTGGCAGCCTGGGGTTTGTGGGTTCAGATCCTGGGTGAACTGCATACCACTCATCAGGCCATGGTGTGGTGGTGTCCCAAATGCAAAATAGAGGAAGATTGGCACAGATGTTAGCTCAGGGCCAATCTTCTTCACCTAAAAAAAAAAAAAAATCAAGTATATCTGGGGCTGGCCCCATGCCATATTGATTGGGTTCGGCACGCTCTGCTTTGGCAGCCCAGGTTCACAGGTTTGGATCCCAGGCATGGACTTACATCACTGATCAGCTGTGCTGTTACGGCGACCCACATATAAAGTGGAGGAAGATTGGCACAGATGTTAGCTCAGAACTAATCTTCCTTAGCAAAACAAAAACAAAAACAAAAAAATTCCAAGTCTATCTAATGTTATTTTAGATCACAAAATTGAACGCGTCACAATTTATTTGTATGAAATTAGCATAACCTTAATATGTAAACTTGATTAAAAAGCACACAAAACTACCCACCGAGTTCACATTATATACATATTAAAGTTCTAAAGAAAACCTTGGCAATTCAAATCCAGCAACATATTAAGAAAATAATGTACTATGACCAAATAGGTTTAATTCTGGGTGTGTGAATGCATTGACTATGACTGATAGACACTGATATAAATTAAAGAAGAAAATCCAGGGGCCAGCCCTGTGGCTGAGTGCTTGAGTTCGCGTGCTCCCCTTCGGCAGCCCAGGGTTTTGCCAGTTTGGATCCTGGGTGCAGACATGGCACCGCTCGTCAGACCATGCTGAGGCGGTGTCCCACACGCCACAACTGGAAGGAACCACAACTAAAAATACACAACTATGTACCGGGGGGGGGGGGGGGGGAAAAAAAGGAAACATAAAATCTTTAAAAAAAGAAAAAAGAAGAAAATCTGTAAGATTATGTGAATTGAGGCTGAAATGTCAGTAGTTCCTAATAAAAACTCTTAAGTAAAATATGGATAAATGAAATGACATGTTTGTAGCAGTTTTACTAGTAGCCAGAAAATGGAAACTACCGAAATATCCCTCAACAGGGGAACTGACAAATCAATGTTTTCTATTTATATAATAGAACAGCATGGAGTGATGAAAAAGAACCAAGCCCTGCCCTACACGGTAATGGGAGCGAGTCTCCTGGATAGAACATTGAGAGAAAGAGCCGGATATCAAAGAGGACACACTGTACGCTTACATATCTATGAAATTTAAAAATAGCCAAAATTGCTCTAGCATGATAGCAGTGCTTGGTTTTGGAAGGGTGTTGCTGGGAGGGGCAAGAAGGAAGCTTCGAGGGTGCTGGAAATGTACCCTATCTTGATCTGGGAGATGATTCCATGGGTATATTCATTTCTAAACTTTAATGAGATATACATTTAAGATTTGCACACTGTATTGTATTTATGTTTATACTTCACTAATTCCTCTAAATATGGATACATGAAAACTACTTAAATATTATTTTTTAAAAGCCCAACAATTTATTTACCAAAATTCATCATTCCAGCATCATTCTAAATGATTCTAAATGATCATTCTAAATGACCATCATCAAGCATCATTCTATTTTATTTTATTTATTCTTTTTTTTTTTTTTTTGAGGAAGATTAGCCCTGAGCTAACTACTGCCAATCCTCCTCTTTTTGCTGAGGAAGACTGGCCCTGAGCTAACATCTGTGCCCACCTTCCTCTACTTTATATGTGGGACGCTTACCACAGCATGGCGTGCCAAGCGGTGCCATGTCCACACCTGGGATCCAAACCAGGTTCGAAGTGGAACGGGCGAACTTAACCGCTGCACCACCGGGCCGGCCCCCCAAATGTGATCTTGATTGTCCCTGCGAAGCCTGCTTCTCTCCCGATCTTCCCCGATCTTCCCCGATCTCATTAGCGACAGCTCCACTTACCTAGCAGTTTAGGCCAAAAGTATCGTGTCCTTCTTGATTCTTTTCCCTCTCTTATGTCTCTCCTCTCCAATCCATCAACAACGCTGTCAGCTCTGTCTTGGAACTATATCCCCGACTGGGACGCTTCCCCCTCCACCGCAGTCATCACACTAGTTCAAGCCGCCATGCTCTCTCCTGGGTTATTGAGTTTGGCTCCTAACTGCTTCCGTATTGGCCTCCCTGGAGTTCGTTCTATACTCAGCAGCCAGAGTGATCCTCTTACAACTTGTGGCTTCTCTACTTAACCCTTTATCCCCCAACACGTCAAGCACGTGCTCACCTCAGGACCTTTACCCCTGCCAAGAATATTCTCCCAGCGATTCCCATGATTCAAGTCGCTGCTCAACGCTTAGCTGTCACCTGATCAGAGTGGTCTTCCCTAATGAATGCATCTGAAATGGCCCTCTAGTCACTCTTGCTCCCTAAGCCTGCTTTATTTTTCTTATAGCAGTCTTCATCGCCTGATGTGTTTCATATTTCTTCATGGTGATTATCCGTCTCTCCCTGCCAGAATGTAAGCTCTCTAAGGACAAGGACTTGCATATGTTTTGTTTATTAATGGTCTCCCAGCACCTAGACCCTTGACCCACAGCGGTCCTTGGCCCAGAGTAGGTGTTCAAAAAATATTTGTTGAATTAATGAATGCTAAATGATATTTTTATTTATGTAGGAAAACCTAGTAGACTGTCATAAAAAAAAATAGAAGAAAGAAAAAGAAACCCACACCAAACTACCTGTGTGCAGTAGGTGGCTCCCCAAAGAGGCGTGTCCACCTCCTGAGACTCACGAAAGTGACCGTGTTTGGAAAGGAGTCTTTGTGGATGTAATGAACTTAAGGCTGTCGAGACACGATCATCCTGGATGACCTAGGTGGGCCCTGAATCCAATGACAAGTGTCCTTACGAGAGACACACAGAGCAGAGAAGGACAGAGAAGAGAAGCCCATGTGAAGACAAAGGTAGAGACTGGAGCCACGCGGCCCTGGGCCCAGGCACGCGGGGAGACACCGGAGCCAGAGGAGGCCAGGAAGGCTTCTCCCCACAGAGCGCGGCCCTGCCACCTGAGTGTGGACGTCCGGCCTCCAGAACCATGAGAAAGAAAGTTTCTGTTGTTCCAAGCCACAAAGTTTGTCACAATTTGTTGTGGCAGCCCTGGGAAACCATCCACTACCACTAACTGGGCATTTGGCAGAGGATGACCACAAGACAAATATGACAGAACTAACAGTCTTTCCTGGTACTGCTAACAAGCAAGTAGCAAAAATAATTTAGGAGAGACGTACAATTAAAAGAAGTTACTGTACCTAATTACAGAAAAGTATAAAATCTTATAGAATAATATAAAACAGGAGCTAAACAAATGGAAAAAAAGTATATAATTATTTCAGACTTCATGCAGAAGAATAATGTTTTGGACTAGCCCAGAAAATTGTAAAAAGGAGGGATAAGGTTTTGTCACACCAGCTAATAAAACTTACAATAAAGAAGTAGACAAATATTATAATATTATATATATATTATAAAATTAAAAGAACCAAATGGAATCCAGAAATGGATTCATATGTATATACCTATATATACATAAACACACACACATATGCATGTATAATATGTGGCAAAGGTGGCGTTTCATTTCAGATCAAAAGGATGGTCATTGGAGAAATGATGCTGGCACAACTGGTATTGGTCTACTCTAGAAGTTAATAAAGTTGATTTTCCCTCTCATATCAAAAGTGAACTACAGCGGTTGGCAGTGGGCCAAGTGGTTAATTTCGCATGCTCCACTTGGGTGGCCTGGGGTTCGCTGGTTCGGATCCCGGGCGTGGACGTACACACAGCTCATCAAGCCATGCTGTGGCAGCGTCCCACACATTAGAGCTACAATGACCTGCAACTATGATATACAATTATGTACTGGGGCTTTGGGGACTTTGGGGAGGAAAAAAAAAGTGAATAACAGATGAATTAAGGATTTAAATGTGAAAAATAAAACAAAAATTTTAGAAGAAAAATTAGAATACTATGTGTATAACCTAGAATTCAAGGAAATTCTTTTATGTAAGATAGGAAATAAAGAAGATTTAAATAAAAGATAGACATATTTGTCCTATACAAATATTAAAAGAAAGCAAAAACAAAGTCATAGGACAGATGTTTGACCAATAAAATTACCTGTATCACAAATGGCAGATAAAAGAGCTCCTATAACTTGAGTATAGAAAGAGCTCTTATAAATTGAAAAGAAAAAGGCAAACCCTCTAAAAAAAAAATTGGCAGAGAATGTGAACAGTCAATTTACAAAAGAAGAACTCCAAATGGCCAATAAACATAGGAAGAGATATCCATTCTTCTTAGCAATCAAACACATGAAAATTTAAATAACAATAAGATACTATATTTTGTTTTTTGGTTTGGTAAAAATTAAGAAGAGTGATAACCTTGGTTCTTAGTAAAGCTATGAGAGTGAATTTTAAATTTAAATTTACAACTTAATTTTACATTTAAATTTAATTAGTTGATTTATTAATTACTAATTTAAATTTACAAGTTAGAATACACAAAGCCTTTTGTCCATCTGGAAATCCATCCAATAGAAATAAAGGCACAATAAAAGGACAGACACACAAGAATGCTAATGACTGTGTTGGTTGTAAAGTCAAAAACAAAACCAAACCTGAAAACAACCTGAATGCCCACTCTTAGGAGAATGGTTGGATAAGTGGGGCATATCACCAGGATGCAATATTTTGCAGCTATTAAAAGAAAAAATGAGTTAATGCCATTCCTTGACAAGTAAGCTCTCCATGTTGAATTGTCAGGTAAGAAAAAGAAATTGCATAGAAATGCACATGATATGATCTTGTTGATAAAAAAGCATGACAAAAAATGTAAAATAATTATATGAGAAGGAGGAAAGACATGGAAGGATATACATTATAATGTTCAGAATGTTAAAATTGATTATCTTTGGGTGGGGCAGTTGGAAAAAGAGGAGAGAAGAGGTTAAAAAAGTTTTGTTGGGGCCGGCCCCGTGGCCGAGCGGTTTTAAGTTTTCGCACTTCGATTCAGTGGCCCAGGGTTTCGCCAGTTTGGATCCTGGGTACGGACATGGCACTGCTCATCAGGCCATGCTGAGGCGGTGTCCCACATAGCACAACCAGAGACACTCACAAGTAGAATAGACAGCTATGTACTGGGGGGCTCTGGGGAGAAGAAGAAGAAAAACAAAAGGAAGATAGGCAACAGATGTTAGCTCAGGTGCCAATCTTTAAAAAAAAAGTTTTGGGGCTGGCCTGGTGGTGCAGCGGTTAAGTGCACGTGTTCTGATTTGGTGGCCCAGGCTTCGCTGGTTCGGATCCCGTGTGCGGACATGGCACCGCTTGGCAAGCCATGCTGTGATAGGAATCCCACATATAAAGTGGAGGAAGATGGGCACGGATGTTAGCTCAGGGCCAGTCTTCCTCAGCAAAAAGAGGAGGATTGGCAGCAAATGTGAGCTCAGGGCTAATGGTCCTCAAAAAAAAAAAGGTTTGGTTTTTTTTGCTGAGGAAGATTAGTCTTAAGCTAACATCTGCCAATCTTCCTCCACTTTATATGTGGGACGCCACCACAGCATGGCTGATGAATGGTGTAGGTCTGAGCCTGGGATCTGAACCCCAGGGCCCTGAAGTGGAGCACAAAGAACTTAACCACTATGCCACAGGGCCGGCCCGCCCAAAAGTTTTTAATTAGTGAAACAAGGACAATAATGTAATTCTTCTTGAAGAAGTATGAGAAATTCATTCATAGCAAAAATGAGGGAACAATCTAATTGTTTGCTTCAGAGATTTGGTTAAACTAATAATGGAAGGAAAATACCTCCCACAGAATAAATGCCAGCCATTAGAAAACAGTGCTGTGCATGTACATTTATACGCCAACCGTGTTAAGTGAGAGTAATAGGTTACATACAGCCATACGCAGTAAGATCTCTTCTATTTATATATTTGCACTCAGATGAAAGGGGGTCTGAATGGATATGGGCAAGAAAGTTCATGGCAGTACCTTTGCCTTGGATTCATGGCAGTACCTTGGATTCAGGGGCGTCGGCCCCCTCCCCACGCCCACATTAATCTTGTTTGCCTGTACGTGTTTTCTAATCTTTCTAAATTAACCTCAAATCTGAGAGGGGGAAAAAAAACAGCTGAGTTCAGAAGGAAGAACATCTAACTGCTAGGAATTCCAGAAAGAGAATAAAAAGAGAGAACACATGTTAGTCTTTGAGAGAGGGTCTAACAACACGAGCCCTCAAAGGGAAGAGGTGCGGAGTGGGGGTCTCCATCTGGTCACTCCCAGAATGCAAATTTCCTTCCCTCCTGCTCTCCGTCCAGACACCGATTTGGAGAGGCAGCTTCTGTCAGGTCACAAAGGGGACCTTCACACACACACCCCCAACCAGATAGGGAGCAAACCAGCCTTATATTTACATAGCTTCTAGGGGTCTCTCCAGGAATCCTTCCCTGGACAGCTCGGCCCCTAGGTGACTCTGCTCTTCTAGGCTGAGAAGCAAGCAGCGACTTTAAAATAGCAGCTTCTCTTGCCAAACCAAAAATTAAGGTCTGCCTCCCCAGGCAGCCTTCTACATTATTCACAGCTAAGAGGCCATTAAAACCTGTCTGGTCCTGCTGCTCTCTGACCCCGCCCCGTGGCCTGGAAGAATCAGAAAGGCGGAGCTAGATGTGCTATCAGGACCCTGACCCCATAGGCCTTGGCTTGCCCCTCCCCTCATTTCCCAAGGATTAACCTGAAACTCAAATGTGAGCAAGAAGCTCAAGGTCACTCATCTAGTGGGATACCAAACTCACATCTGATCCTGGTCTCCTGGGCCTTTGTCACTTGACTATTTAGGAAGGCTGATCAGAAAAAGGTAGCCAGCGTGATGGATGTCACGGGTGGTGTGCTGGTAATTGCCCAATAACCGGCTCTCAGGAGTGAAAAGACAGCCCTGGTTTGTAACATTTGCCAGTTTCTCTGGTGTGCATACCCTCACTGTGGCTAATTTCAAGCTTGTTTCCAACTCGACATCACACTGAAAACTAAACCGACTGCTTTCAGGAGCTGAGCTGAGCCGAGCAGACTCTAGCACGCCATGGCAAACTCAAGGTCCTTCCCAAGGACATACAGACCCAGGGTTCTGACACCTTCTAGGTCAAGTCTCACCTCTGTCCCACCTCAGCAGGGCCTTGCTATTAAAAAAAAAAAAAACAGTCACTCATAAGGATTTCTACTGAGGCAACTTGAGCAGAATAGGACAGAAACTTGGGAGTCCGATGGCCCTGGATCCTACTAACAGTCCCACCAGATATGGCCCATGCCACCCAGGCTTCACATCTGGGTCCCGTTGCCTCACCTGCAAAATTGAGATATTGATCCTGACGGGGTTGTTCTGAGAAATAAATGAGATAATATTCATGAAGTATTTACCAGTCAGTCAATATGACTTCCTTCTCTGCATAACCACGATCAATTGCTTATGATATGACGCTACCTGCAAAAATCAGAACACAAGAGCCTTCCTGTGCTTTTTTATCAGGGAGGCACTGGCAGCCTGGCATGGGGGTGGAGGAGATTCATGGAGAAGGGCATGGGGGGCCTTTCCAGGGGAAGGAAAATATTCTTTATCTCGAGAAGGCTGTGGGCTACAGGGGTCAGGGGTGTAGGTCTTTGTCAAAACTCGTCTACCTGTATATCACAATCTGAAGATTTCTTCCTATGGAAATTTTACCTCTATTAAAAAAAATGAGGAAAGGGCCGTAATTATAGATTACAAGTGACTTTAAAGACCATACAAATTAACTAGTGGGCCTGAGGAAGAGCGGGGTGAGCAGGCTCACCAGGCTGGGCCAAAACCCTCCTCTTGGCCCTGCCTGGAGGTGGCCCGAATCCCTCCCTCCCGCATGGAGGCGTCCACGCAGCTGCAGATCACAGTGACCGTGGTGGTCCTGGCTTAGGCGAGGGTACTATGCTGTCGGGCATCATCACACATCACCTAATACCTCTCTGGCAGGCCACTGCTCCAAGACCACATGCTGAGGGAACCAGAAGTCAGTGTGTAGTCAAGGCTTTCACGGCCCAAGGGATGCTCAACCCAGGCAACGTGACTCAGCTGAAAAACCTCACCCAGGAGAGCTGGCTGCTGGACCAAATTTATCTGACAGACACAGTAACTGACCCGAGCATTCCTCTGAAGGCTGAGGCAGTGCCTTCCTGCTTCTTAGATTCCTACAACCAGTGCCTCGTCTGCTGTGCGGAATTCCACCATCCCCAACGCCGCTGGCATCTGGATCTGACCAGAGACTGTTGCCAAGAGACCAAAGGTTTAAGAAGCCCTGAGGAAACCTGTCCTGCTATATTAACAGAAAAAAAAAAATGCTGAAACGTTCCCCCAAACAGAAACCAATAACATCTGACCTCTTTTATACCCCTTCTTACCAAAAGAAAAGTGCCACAAATAAGCCAGAAAGCAGTAGTTACTTCAAGATGAAAAATGAGTAATTAATTAGTAAGATGAGCAGAACTTCCTTTTTCTGCCATTCAGAAGGTACTTGACCTGAGACCCCAGCAGATACAATTTCTTTCCTAGTGTCCCCATTTCCACTGATTTTAACCTGGATACGAAACGATGGGCAAAAGAGCTCAATATTAAGATAGAGCTTTTAAAAGAGTCTAATGTGGATTATTTAGTTATGTCCCATGAGTGAGCAATTAATGTGGAAATGTCTAAACATCTAATTATACTGAACTTTAAAACAATTTTACAGTAAAGATTAAAAGAACAATTGGTTGTTATCTCTTTTTATCCATAAGAGTAATGTGTTTTTGGGGTTTCCCTATTTTTCTGGGAAAGTAATAAAAAAATTACATAATTTTAATTTGGGGAAAGTACCTCAAAAGGGTTTTTTTGTGTGGAATGATGCCCCCAAAATCCATATTTCTTCCTCTAGGATGCAGCTTGTGTTGCTCTATATTTATAAAATACAGATTGGATGTTGCAGAATATAAATTCACTACTGCCTT
Source organism: Equus quagga (assembly GCF_021613505.1). Lineage (NCBI taxonomy): Eukaryota > Metazoa > Chordata > Mammalia > Perissodactyla > Equidae > Equus > Equus quagga. Next base: position 25,434,125 of record NC_060271.1, on the reverse strand, counting down.
TAAAATAAGAAACTTATAAACACATTGGCCACACATACTGCATTTATTTTGTTGATGAACACACTTTCAGCTTATCTGATTCAAAAATAACCCAGATAGAATCTGTTACAAAAATCTATCCTGACATTTAAGGAAATATTATTTTTAAATGACTTGCTTTTATTTTTACTTTCCAAGTACTGTGTGTTGAGTCACGATTTATGCTAGAAATTGACACCATGATCTGAGCGCTTGAATAAGCACCAGAGTTGCTGGAATTTTCTCCAGGGACAGGCTAAATTAGATGATGCATTATCAGAGGTTACTCGGTTTCAGAAATGTGTGTGTCACAGTGCACTTCCCTGTTTTTAATTCTGCTTCAATCTGCCTTGAAGGGTAACAAACCAAAGTACAATAAAAAGAGCAAATGGTGACCCATGGCACTGTGGCCAGCCAGCGTTCTCTGTCATTAGGAAATGGAAATACATTGAGCATAGCCGGAAAAAAATCTCTTGACACAAATTACAGTCATAATTGGTAAAGAGGAATAGCGATAGAAAGACTTTACATGCTTAGGGTCACAAGTTAAGGAGGTCTTGGAAAGTAATTTCGTTTGCTCCGGAAGGATCTTTGTTCCTGGGGAAAGCAGTGGTACTGGCTATCTTTCAGGGCGCTGTGAACTCCTGGCTATTGGGTGTAATCTGAGCGGCCATTTTGTAATCGTTATGGGGCTGGAGTCCTAAGTGAGGCAAAGGGGATGGTGTGTATGCACTTGGCCAGACGTGGGGCAGGGCGGGGCAGGAAGCAGCGCACTAGAGACCCAGGGGGCCCTTGGTTATGTACAAAATGGGACATTTCAGGACTGCCCCATGGCCAAGTGGTTAACTTCACACACTCTGCTTTAACTGCCTGGGGTTTGCTGGTTCGGATCCTGGGCGAGGACCTGCATACCGCTTATCAAGCCACGCTGTGGTGGCATCGCACACAGAAGAACTAGAATGACCTACAACTCGGATATACCACTATGTACTGGGGCTTTGGGGAGAGAGAGAGAAAAAGAGGAAGATTGGCAACAGATGTTAGCTCAGGGCCAATCTTCAGAAAAAGAATAAATAAATAAATAAAATGGGACATTTCACCCTTACTTTGTTTTGGCCTAAATCAAATTAACATTCGCAGGCTGAATGTTGTTACCTGCCTTTGAAATATTGTTCCACCTCCTACTCTTTTCCTCGAGGCATTTAAAACACAAATTCTAGCAAATCGTTCTTGTAATTTTTTAGTGTAAAACATTTTTTTCCATACTTGAGAAATTTTAATTCATTGTAGGTCTTTCAAAATGGACAAAACTTTTAAAAGGATTACAACTGCAGTTTACTTTTAACATTTGTTTCTTTACAAAAGTTTCTATATTGCCACATTTTAATGTTAATATCACGTGCTTTCCAAAATTGTTGTGAAATATGGGAATGTACGAACTGTCACTGCTCTCCAAAGCATTCTTTATTACCTTATTATAATACAATAAAATTTCAGAGGTAAAAATAAAGATAATGCTAGAAATTGACCCAGAAGGAAAAGAGGGAGAAACTAAGAGATGTGGAGGCCAGACTGAGAGCATCTGATGTGCATTCCAGGAGTGGAGAATGGAGCAAATACTTGAAGAAATAAGGGCAGAGGATTTTTCCAGATTAGAAGAAGGATGGGAGTCTTCAGATGGGAAGTCCTGAGCAGCTTCAATAAAAATAAGTCATCAAATGCATCAAACTAATAGCAGTGGCAACCTCTAAAAGGGTTGGGATGATGATGCACAAGGCAGGTTTTAGCCTTAGCTACGAAGCATACATTTTTTATAAGGAGACTGGATCTGTGTATTTCATATGCGGCCAGGAGCTATTTTTAAAAGAACCTGACCAGACTTAAATGCGGAGTTTCTAACCAGGAAGCCAGTCAGCTGGAAGCCAGGGAGAGAAGTCTCGAGTGAGCAAATGCTTGGATCACCCCATGGGGCACCTGCCCTGGAGATGCCAATGCCTGGGGGAGGAGACGGAGCCACCGAAAGTGCGCCGCGGAAACTCTCAGAATAGATGGAGACATCAACTGCTGGCAGCAGCAGCTTCTGCTCACGGTGTGCTGATGGTAATATCAGGAGCTTAATGAGCAGGAGCTGATCTAAATCTCATGACAATCCTGCAAGGCTGGGTTATTGTTATTTCCATGTTATAAGTGAAGAAGCTCAGGCTTAGACAGACTGAGGTACTTGCTTGAGGACAAGGTCATATGTTGGTGATCACAACCGCTAACATTTGTCTAAGGCTCCCTACAAAGCAGGCACTGTTCTATGAACCTGTTACGTGCGTGTATCAACTCATTTAATGCTCACAACCGTCTGATAACACTGTTGTAGCTCATCCCGTTTTACAGATGGAAGTGAAGCCCAGATGTGTGAAGACCCCTGTCCAAGCAAGTAAGAGGCGGAGCTGGGATCTGAACTTCATCCGAACAGAATCTGTGCCGTTAATTTCAGGATATTTCTCACCTGCGGTGAGGACCCGGCAGAAGCTAGGAAATAATCCATATCTGAGGACGGAGCCGGGCAGGACACCTTCGAGTGGGTCTTGAAGGGTGAGGAGGATTTTGCCCAGCAGAGCTAGGGAGAAAGAGCATTCCAGCGGAACACAAAGCAAGAGGAAGGTGGCAGGACTGCATGTGGCCTGGGGGCAGTGGGAGGAGGGGACGTGTTTGCAGGAGAGGAGTGTCCCATTGGAGGGGAGGGTCTCTGATGGTCTCAGACCATGAAAAAGAAACCCACCCGCTCTGTCCTCACTTTCTTTGTCTGTTTAATGGAGGTGATAACAGGACCTACTTCAAGGGTCTATGGGGAGGATTAAATGAGATAATACACTGAAAACATTTCACATCATAAACCTCAGTGCATATCCGTTATAATTATTAATTATTACCAAAGTAAGTATAGTTGCCCTCTTGCATTTCTGTATTAGGTACAAATCTTTGTTTCAAGTGATGGAGACCCAGATCAGACAAATGTTTTTGTTTTGTTTTATTACGGAAGACTCACATTGCCATGGAAAATGCAAGGTGCCAGCTTGCACCAGTTTCAGGGACAGCTGGATCCAGGGGCTCAGACGCCGTGAGTCTTTCCTCTCTGCTTCTCTCCGCCTGAAACTCTAGTGTTTCAAACATGTATTGGGGTCACGGTGGCCAACAGCTGTAGAATCTCTCATCCTTATCACCCGGCAGGAAATCAGAGTCATTCTCTCTGGCTTCCGGTCTGAAGAATCTTAGGGAGGCTGCGATATAACATGGCCAGTGGGACAGAGGCCTGCACGACCGGAAGCACCATTTGAAACGGTGTCTGTGGGAGAGAGAGGGCCCAGGACCATTTCCCAGAAGACTGAGGTGTAGTTCTGAGCAGACAAAGCAACGACGATCACCCAAACTTTACTCACTTCCCAGAAAAGTACATCCTTGCACAAAACGATTTTTGCATAGTAACAGAATCATGTCTTTGTTTACCAAGATTTAACATCTGTGGAAGGCTTGTTTTTCTCTTCAGAATCTTGTCATATCTTCTTTTTGTCCCTATTGTTCTGAAATTTCCTGTCGATGTGACTTGGCATGGACCGATTTTCCTCTAGTTTTCTGGGGATTTAGGGGGCCTCACTGCGGTAGCCAATGTTCTCTAGAGTTCTTGAATTGTTTCTTTGAGGATTTCCTCCACTTTGTTTCCTCCATTCTTTCTGGAACTCCTGAAACTCACATACTAAACCTCCTAGGCCAGCTCTCTAGTTTTCTGCTAATTTCTCTGCTGTTTTCCATCTCTCTGTTGTTTGCTCCACTTTCTGTGACATTCCCATAACTTGATCTCCAACTCTTCTGTTCTAATTTTCATCGCGATTAGCATAATTTTAATTCCAAGAACTATTTTATATGTGTGTAAAACGTTGACACAGAAGAAAGTCTGAAGTTTTCATTTTCATTTATTTATTTATGTATTTATTTTTTAAAGATTGGCACCTGAGTTAACAACTCATGCCAATCTTCTTATTTTTTCTGCTTTTTCTCCCCAAATCCCCCCAGTACATAGTTGTATATTCTAGTTGTGGGTCCCTCTAGTTTTGGCATGTGGGACACCACCTCAATGTGGCCTGACTGGTGGTGCTATGGCCGCGTCCACGATCCGAACCAGAGAAACCCTGGGCCGCCGAAGCGGAGCGTGTGGACTTAACCACCAGACCATGGGGCCGGCCCCAAGTTTGAAGTTTTTGAAGCGTCTCCACATGCAAAATAAAGAACAAAGTTCTTTTCATGAAATGAATTTTCACAGTATCAGGTCCAGCTCAAGAAGGTAGTTTCAACTTCACAGAATTAACAGCTGAAACCAAGGTGCCTTCGGGCGATTGCCAAAGCGCTGATTTTACTGGCCTGCACGGAACTGGTCAACACTGCATTTTGGACCAAAGGACACATCACGTTTGGAAGCAGTGGAAATGGGGAAGGTGTCACTAGTAGGCACACTGACAGCATGTCAGATGACTTAGCATTAATCCAGAAAACTGTGAAATCCAATAAATCTTTCCTTGTAGAGTGATGGCCCTACGAACCCGAGTGATTGTTATATATATGTGGTACTGGTTAGAATCCCCAAGAAGAAATGTCTGGAAGAACATTCGAAGTTACAAAACAACCTGCTGGGGATGAAATATTCGAAGTGGTAATAAACACTTCGAAACACCTAAGATATTTGGGGACGATTGTGCAAGTCTGAGTACTGATGGTATAGACAGGAAGATCCGCAGCTGAACATCAAGAATTCCTGCCGGGAAACCTGAGTCAGGTAGTACTTGTCTTATTTGTAAAAAAAAAAAAAAAAAAGCTTTCCCAGGTAAGCATGTAGCAGTTGCCTCTAGATCTGAATTCTGCATTAAGTGACGTTATCAAAAATGATGAATCTGTGTAATACAAGCTGCTCCAATTCCTTCTGTCTAGGGTCAGAATACCCCTTCTGATATTTCATGTCAAAGTACATGGGCTTCCAGGAGACAAGTTTATAGCTCAAATAAATATTTTTTATAAATAATTCTCACTTTTTAGACTTCTTGAAGGTTATTCTTATCTTTTCAAAAGATTTTATTCATTTGAATTTTTTTTTTCTTTGAGGAAGGTTAGCCCTGAGCTAACATCTGCTGCCAGTCCCCCTCTTTTTGCTGAGGAAGACTGGCCCTGAGCTAACATCCATGTCTATCTCCCTCTACTTTATACATGGGACGCCTGCCACAGCATGGCTTTTGCCAAGCAGTGCCATGTGAGTACCTGGGATCCCAACCAGTGAACCCTGGGCCACCCCTCATTTGACATTTTTTGAGAACCTCGTTAAACTTAATCAACAATTACAAAGATGGCATGAGAATAATTAACCAGGAATGAAAGGGTTCATAAATTCAAGGCAAAATGCAAGCTGGGGAAACTGAAATCGAAAGTGACGTGTTGGTGGTATATGAAACAGGAGAAGGCTCTAACCTCTGACTCTTCCAAGACAATCTCAAACTGTCTCCAGCTCCTGGCCCCACCCTGGGCCAGAGCCCCCTGGTTCGCCATCCCCCGAGCTTAGGGGGTGCACTGCAGAGAAACAGGTGGCTTGTCAGCAGTGCCCTGGCTGGTTTCAGATCCAGCCCAATCACCTTTCTTCTCATTTTAGTGAGAAGGAACAGATATTAACATGTGCGGAAATAGACAGTGATTTTTCAAACTCTAAAACCAGAGAACCTTTTCTTCAGAGAGACACTGCTTGGAAGTCCAATGCATTAAGGAGGAAAAGTGGAGTTGCTTTGGTTGGGGTAGGAAGGAGGTGGTCTCCACGTGGGATGTGTTTTATTTCTGAGTCCATTAATCTCTAGACCAAGGTTTCATTTCACTCGATTTGTCTCAATTAATTGGCAGCAATACTGTGATTTTTCTAAGCCAGGCTCTGTGTTAGTTTCTGAGGATGAAGAGATGGAGAAAGTCCCTGCCTTCAGGGGCCTCATGGTCCAATGGGAGGGAAGGCATGCTTATAAAGAGCCACAAGGTTTCAGGCCCCTGAAATAAGAAAGGGAGGGGGCATCCATAGGGGACTGTCTTCCCATTGCTCCGGATGGAAACCCGTTCAGCCAGCTTAAGCAGAAAGGCTGGGAATGGGACAGCTTATTAGATTGACACAAGTGCATGCTATGGGTTCCCAGGGCAAGACATGCAGCTACGAGGCCCAGCACCTAGAACTGGCAAGACTGCTTCTGTGTTTACAGCTGTCACCTGGCAGTCATGTGGGCCCTCTCTGGTTTCCCTGAGAGTCACCCTTGGAGTCATTCTTGAATCATTCTCTACAGCTCTTTTCACTCCATCGGCAAGTTCTGTTGGCTTTACCTTCAAAATATAGCCAAATCCTCCCCTTCTCACCAACTCCACCACTACCCCTCTGGGCCAAGCCACCATCACCTCGTGTCTGGGCTCTTCTGTAGCTTCCTACCAGGTCTGCCTGCTTCTGCCCCTGCCGTCACTGTAAGGATCATGCTTTTTTTTTTCTTTTTTTGAGGAAGATTAGCTGAGAGCTAACATCTGTTGCCAATCCTCCTCTTTTTGCTGAGGAAGACTGGCCTTGAGCTCACATCCATGCCCATCTTCCTCTATTTTATACGTGGGACGCCTACCACAGCATGGCTTGCCAAGTGGTGCCAGGTCCACACCCGGGATCCAAACCCATGAACCCAGGGCCACCGAAGCGGAACGTACACACTTAACCACTGTGCAGCCTGGCTGGCCTGAGGATCATGCTTTAAAGGGTCGATCAGGCCATGTCGCTCCTCTGCTTGCACTGCCCACGGCTGTCCTCATTCCCAGGCCCTGCGGATCCAGCCCCTGCGGCCTCTCTGACTTGGTCTCCTACTGCCTCCCCTTCACCCACTCTGCTCCTGCCACCATGGGCACCGGGCACCCTCCCACTCAGGGCCTCTGCTCTGACTGTGCCCTCTCCTGCATTGTAACTTGCCCAGGGGCCGTGTGGCTTGTTTGGAGCACTGTATAACTCTGGGTACCGCTGGCGCTGATGTTGATCTCTTCCTTTCGATCTTCCCTGGAACAGCATCTGCTCGGTGCAGACTTCCCTGGGCACCTTAACTAACATGCCAACACGTGTCCCCTTCCGCCCCTACGCTTCTGATCTTTATTTTTTTTCTCCTTGGCTCTTATCACCATCTGACTTTATTTTTCTTATTTGTCTTGCTTATTGTCTCTCCTCTACTAATATATACCCTCCAAGAGAGCAGGGATGTTCGCTTTCATGGCTCACGGATGTATTCCCAGGACACAGAATAGTGTCTGATGCATTGTTGCTGTTCAGTAAATCTTCGCGGGATGAAGGGAAGTCTGCGTCCCCCTTTTCTCTCTGTAGCCTGTCTTCTCCTCCTTCCCTTCGTCTTCCTCCACCTCCTCCTCCTCCTTCTTCGTTTCCTGAGCATCTGGTGGTAAACTGCCATGTCAGTTCTGCAGCTGAAATTCCAAATTCTCAGCACGCGGACTCTGATTGGCTCAGTTTGAGTCAGGTGTTTACTCCTGGACCAACCGGCTAGGGTCACTGAAGTGGGGTCGTATTCACACCCTTCTCTGTGGTTGGGGTCCATTCCCAGAGAATCAGGGCTGGGCAGACAGCTCCAAATGGCTCTATGAACGTGAAGAAGAAACCTAAAATTTGTCTAGAAAGCAGTAGTTGCCATCGTCACTTTTTTTTTAACAAGAAAAAAAAAAAACGCTTTGTATTTTTGGTTCCTTTTACATTTGTGGCAAAAATGCCAGTCCAGTTTCTTACCACATTCAACTTCCCATTCGGACATAAGCCACCTCAGCTCCCACAGTCATTTCTACGACAGATCCCATGAGGAATGACTGGGCTGGACCCCAGCCCGAGGGAAACCAACCCTTCTGTTGGGTTAAGCCAAGGGAGACTCTTCCCCAAGAGCTTGAGCAAAGAGACCCAAGACCATGGGCACGGGTGGTGGGATCCAGGGCAGCAGGGTCCTGCTTTGGAGTCAGGCCTGTGGTTGGCCCAGGGGCAAGCCCGAGCTGTGAGGACGCCTAAGTGATGGCAGGGCAGCAACTGCGAGTGGTAGACATTGTTCCACAGAGAGAAGAAGCCGGGAGCCCACGAGCCAAGCAGAGACAAGAGAAAGCATTGCCTCAGAAGGAAGGAACTGGAGAGAGACGCAGTCTGACGGCTTTCCAGGTCTTCCTCTCGTTGAGTTAGCTGCCATTTGCCGAGCCTCTTCTGTGCTTGGAGCTGTGCCAGCCAGCAGGGATACAGACGATCGTGATGAAGGGAGCCTTCCTGGTGGAGCTTGCACTCCAGAGGGGGAGAAAACTGTGAAACAGACAGTCTTATGGATAATTAATTCATTAATTAGAAGCATAATTACCTATGTGAATTAATGACAAGGCTAATTAATTATTTACAAGTGCTCCAATTTAAAACACAGTGTGTAGGCCGGCCCCATGGTTGAGTGGTTAAGTTGGCATGCTCCGCTTCTGTGGCCCAGGGTTTCGTTTGTTCGAATCCTGGGCGGGGACATGGCATTGTGCATCAGGCCATGCTGAGGCAGCGTCCCACATGCCACAGCTGGAAGGACCCACAACTAAAAAATACACAGCTATGTACTGGGGGGCTTTGGGGAGAAGAAAAATGAAAAAAAAAAAAAAACACCCGAAAGACACAGTGTGCTATAAAGACATATGACACGAGATGTCACCCAGCCTGGGGCCTCAGGGAAGGCTTTTCTGCTAGGACCTCAAAGATAAGTAGGAGTTAGCCAGGCCAAGAGGGAGGGGGAAGAGTATTCTAGAAAGAAGAAAGGGGCTGTGCAAAGGCCCTGAGGCAACAAAGAGTATGGCACATTGGAGTACCTGAGGAGAGGCCAACGTGGCTGTAGTATAGTGGGAGAGGGGAGAAGAGTGAGATGAGACAGAAGAGGTGGGCTGGGCCAAATCAGGGCACACCTGGAGCCATGGTAAGGCATTTGGATTTTATTCCAAGAGGAGTGGGAAGCATTGCTTCAAGAGCTCTAAGCAGGAGAGCAGCCTGATGTCACAGGCGGTTGAGGAAGTTCACCCTGGAGACAAGTCTAGATAGGCTGACATGGAAAAACAGTCAGGACAGAGTCTAAAAGAAAGAGGCAGGTTGCCAGATGAAACATACAGAGCCATCCCAGTTATGAAAAAACAAGCAAACAAAATACAAGTCTGAGTGAAAACAGACGGTTGAAGGTCTGAAAGGACACGCACATAGCTCACGGCACAGTCTGCTCTCTCAGGGAGCAGTGGACTTGCGACTTGTGAAATTAATCATTGATTTGTGCTTGGTTTTGTTTCAATCTTATGGTGATAGTGAAGCAAAGACCTGTCTTACTTGTTTAATTAAATAAATGAGCAAATAAATAAATAACTAGGTCCTGTTTTAATAAAAGTGCATAAACAAATAGGTTGGGTTTTTCCAGAAGCAGACCCCGAGATGAAGATTCTGCTACAGGCGATTTATTAAGGAAGGGCTCCCAGGGGAAACCGGTAAGGGAGTGGGAGAAGCAGGACAGGGAAGGGAAGGGGTAAACAGGGCTGTGATTTCAGACAAAATCCTGCAAGGCGAGTAGGATCTGCTTGATCCTAGAGGAAACTGGGAATTCCGGAGTAGATGCACAGCCTCTAAGGTGTCTTGCCCCAAGGCAAAGGAGCTGGGCTTCTGTTTCCATTCTGATCAGTCATGCCCGCGGTTGTAGGGGTGTGGGATATGGGGCGGGGGCAGGAACTTACACTCCCAGGTACTTCCAGCTCTCAGAGGGCCAAGTGGCTCCAGCAGCTGAGGCCAGGCTTCTCCAGAAGGCTCTGGGGGTTTGGGCCATCAGAAATGGACTCACCAGCACCAAAACCAGGGAGGCGCGCACGGGACCGATGAAAGAGATCCAAGGAAATCTGGACTTTGCATCAACAGTGTCCACTGCAACATTCAAAAAAAATTTTAGTAGCTAATAAATGCACATGGTTAAACAAAAAACTCAGTACAAAAATGTGTCCTCTGCCCCTAGCCATTTTTGCTTTGCCTCAGAACTATGAGACCAGAGGCATTCTGTGCACGCATGCGCATATTTCTTACCCTCTTTAACAAAAAATAGCATACTCTGCATATCATTTCTCATTTTCCTTATTCCACATCTTGGAGCTGGCACCAGGGTGGTACAGTGAGCTCCACCTCACTCTTTTCAGTGACTGCAGAGTATTAGATTATATGGAGAGAGCTTACCTGAAGATTCCTCTATTGCAGGACGTTGAGATTATATCTAGTCTTCATTCCAACAAACAAAATGGCAAGGAGTATTCTTTGTGTATATCTTTGCACACATGCACAAGCGTATCTATAAGTCAGATCTGTAGAAGTAGAACAGTTTGATCCAAGGTCATATACAGTTAAAAATTCTAAATAGATATTAGCAAATTGCCTTCCGTAGGGTTGGTACTGAATTACACTCCCACCGAAAATTATGAAAATTCTGACAGGCTATTCAACTCGGATAAGGGTATCTTCCATAGAGGTCTTTTCGCTCTCTGTGATTGATGCTTCTGTCTTCCTGGGCATTGAAGCAAAAGGCAGATTATAGTTTATGAAAAGGAAAAAAAAATAGAATTTTAGGCATAAGATGATTCACCTGAAGTAACTTTTTTGAAGCAGAAGAAGATTGGCCCTGAGTTAACATCTGTTGCCACTCTTCCTCTTTTTGCTTGAGGAAGATTGTCGCTGAGCTAACATCTGTGCCAGTCTTCCACTATTTTGTATGTGGGATGCTGCCACAGCACGGCTGGATGAGCGATGTACAGGTCTGTACCCGGGATCTGAATCTTTTACCAAGATTTAGCTGAGGATACATTCTGTTACGATGACGTTTGGCAGACGGATGGCTGAGAGGTGTGACAAGTTCGGCCGATGCACAGTAGAGGCTGTGTCTTGACTGTAACATGCAAGACCTCGGCTTCTGAGTGTGAGAGAATAGGGTGAAGGCAGGGAATTATTCTAACAGTAAAACAGCACTGGAGGCACCTGACGCAGCACGCTGCCTGTGTGCATTTTGCAGACATCAGGCAATGCCAAGGTCCTGTGGTCACATTGCACAGTGATTACTTCTCATTTGTTCAGTGTGATTATCAGTCTTTTAATCCCTTCAAGGTTGCTATCAAAAATTCTTTAAAACTAAAATGTGAAGCAAACACAAAAAGGTCAAGAATGAACCGCTACTGTGTAACAATGCTGTGAGTTAGGAGGAGGTTCAAAGAGCCCAGTGGCAGACCTCAGACTTGAACTCAGGCCTGTTTGCCTCCAAAATCTACCGGTACAAAAACCGTGGGCACAACTTGCCAGGTTCAACGATATAAAGTCACAATGGAACGGCCAGCGTTTTCTGAAGAAGACTTTTCTTGCATCAGCCTGCTCAGCACTGCTTTCCAATCCTTTTGGGAATAAGGCTATTTTTATAAGAAACCATTCTATGTGATTTGACTGATACTGATTCCAGGCGACCTATTGCCGGGTGACAGGGGTGGGCACATGGCCATGTCCTGCCCAACAGCATATCTATCCACCCTATTTGCCTAACTTCAGCGATTGGATCAGGGAAAGAATGGACTCTTGCTTCTAATTGAGTCAAATAGAGTCCTCCTGAGATATTTCCTCCCAGAACTATTGGAGAAAATTTCTCTTTCTCTTGAGGTTGCTAAGCTAAATCTAAGACTGCGGGAGGCCATCATACTTCCCACATAGAAAGCCTGCAAAGCAAGAGAAATGGAATATGTCATTTGAGCTCCTGGATTCAGCCATACCTGAAGCCAATAAGTTTTATATTTCAAGTTTCCTAAGCTCATTTTTCTTTAGCTTATTTGATCTGAGTTTCTGCCACTTATGAGAAAATCAGTCCTATCATATACCACAGCCTCCAGTACTGACACATGTGCTCTTTGAGTCTCTCACATACATGAAGATGCTCTGTGTGTAACTCAGGGCCAATGCTAAGAATGTGCTTGAGAACTTTGAGATGTCATTCATTTTGCATAGGTACCATTTGGGAGTTACGTAGGAGGTGGGCAGGATTCTGACACCTGAGGGTTCCTTTGGAGCACAAGGGCTCATGGTAAATCATGGAACTAAAAGGCCTTGGGTCCTCCTTTAGGGTGGGAGCAAAAGGAACTGAGTGCCAGCCAGTAAGGTGATATTATACAGAAAGGATGGGGGAGGGGCATAGTTTACAAGCAGCGTCCTGTGGGGCCAATTGCACAGGCTTCAGGGTTAGTGACTTGGTCTGAATCCCATCTCTGCCACTTAATCTCTGTATGGCCCTAAACAATCCATTTCCCCCCTCTATGCTTCAGTTTTCTCAACTACGAAATTGGGCTACTAATAGTGGCAATCTCAAAGATTTGTTTTGAGGATTAATGAAATAATGCACATAAGCCAAGACTCATTTCATTTCCAGGGGATCAAAAACAAGTTCCTAGGCTCTGCTTTCTTTTGCTCCGGCTCCTTTCTCAAACAAGCCATGCCCAATCACTCTTCCTCACCACAGCTACGGCCTGGGTCCAAAACACCATCGTCTTCACCTCGAAGACGGTAACAGCCTCCTAACTGGTCTCCCCTCTTCCTGCACCCCTACCCGTCACTCCCAGTCTCATCGTCATAGAATAGTCTTTAAAAAATATGAATCAGGGGCCAGCCTGGTGGCACAGTGGTTAAGTGCGAGCGTTCTGCTTTGGCAGCCCGGAGTTTGCCAGTTCGGATCCCGAGTGCAGACATGGCACTGCTTGGCAAGCCATGCTGTGGTAGGCATCTCACGTATAAAGTAGAGGAAGATGGGCACGGATGTTAGCTCAGGGCCAGTCTTCCTCAGGAAAAAGAGGAGGATTGGCGGCAGATGTTAGCTCAGGGCTAATCTTCCTCAAAAAAAAAAAAAAAAGAATTGGAGCATATGAATCCTCTGCTGAAAACCTTCCAGTAGTTTCTCAGAGTACAACCCAAACTCCTATTTCCGCCAAGGCCCCTCAGGAGTGGCCTCTGCCTGACCCCATGAACTCATCTCTTGCTTCCCTCCTCTTTCTCTCTGCTGCACTGGCCTTCTTGCCACCTTTCCTCACGCTGGGGGTGTTTCCTCTGCCAGGAACTCGCCCCTTTGGCTGGCTCCCTAACTTCATCCATAACTTAATTCTCTTGATCTCATCTTTCCCAGGCTTCTATCCTCACAATTTCAAGTCCAGTAGGAAAAAGAGAGCTCTCTAGCCCAACAGTTTGAACACAAGTCCAGGGCTGGTCTCTGTTGGCCCAGCCTGCACTCTGGGCACATCGCTGTTGCCAAGGGGCTGAGAGGATCTGATGAGTTAGGCTTGAGTCACACGCCCACTTGGAGCTAATGGAAATGCAGGCTGAGCGGAGGAAGGTAATTCCCCAGAGAAAAACTGAAGTCCTGTTACCAGAAGCGTGAAGCAATGCTGGGCAGCAAAAATAACAAATGTCTATTTTCTGTGTTTGCACAGGGCCTGACACATCAGTGTTTGGGGAAAAAAAAAAAAGAAAAAAGCCAGCTTGCACTGCTTGCAAGAATCCCTGGGATCTCCTTCATGAACATTCATTCATTGAACAAATTTTTGTTGATATCACTCCATTCCAGGCTCCGTCCACATGGACTCTGTTTGTCTGTTGAATCAGGGTGTGATGACATATCAGTTATATGACTTGTCGAGAACAGGGCCTGGCATTCATTCAACAGTATTTATTGGGCTTTTATTAGCACTGGAGAGGAGCTCAGATCACAGCTGTGAACGCCATCACTGCTCTGTCTCCTCCTGGGGCCTATATTCTAGAGGAGGAAAAGACAGGTCAGTATGAATGGAGACACAGGCCACGCATAAGGATGACACCTTCCAGGGAGAAAAATTGTGTGGTCTGGGACTCTTCTTTACTGAAGAGCCTTTTGTACCCTTGGAATTGTGTATTTGTATTAATCATTTTTTAAAATATTGATTCATTATTTTAAAAAGTGATGCCATAAGGAGGTACGCGACTCCTCTGAGAATGGCTACAGTGAAAAGATTGGCAATGCCGAGCGCCCAGGAGGATGTGGAGCAACTGAAACTCATGCACTTGACACCGGCTCAACACAAGGTTGACGTGGGGGAAGTCATATTGTAGAAAAGAAGCCATATTGTAACTTTGAATGAACTTTGCTCAACTAACCCAGACATGCTCTATAGATTTTATGGCCTCCCCAGCTGCTATAAGTTGATAACTTTGCTCTTGTGAGTTCCTTAGGAATGTGATGACCCCCAGGCAGAGAGTCTGTGCTGTTGGCTGTCATCAATGGCAACTGAAAGCTCAGGGGATAGGGTATTGCTCCAGTTTCTGATGCATATCCAGTGAAACAAAGGACTATCAGGAACTGAGACCAGATGTCTGCCCCACCTGGAGACCAGACGGAGGCCCCACTGGATTAGATCTATTTTTCAGCGACTGTTAAATTTGGGTCGTCTATACTTCTTATCCTTCTGGTCCAATAGTTGATTACAAAATGTGCCTTTAGATGTTGTTCCAAAGCTGTTGAGCAGGGTACAAAATTCTAATAATGCAAAATGTCAACCTGAAGCCAGGAGCAAGAGAATATTTCCAAATGAGTGCTGAACAGTTTCATTCCTCCAACCCAGATCTATGCCCCAATTCAGCATGAAGTAGCTAGATCGGTTGTTGCCCCAAATCCCTCAAGAATAAGGAACGACCAAGGAATAGGGGAATTGAAACTGGCAAACAGTTAGGCATTGATGATTAAGTAGCTGGGAACTAAAACTTTTTTTCCTTTTTGCAATTACTGATTACAGCTTTTAGCTGTTTAACCACCCATGGTTAACTACTCTGTTTAGGCAATATGCTCTCTGACTCCCACTAGGCTCCTATAGATAACATCTCCATGGAGCCTGGGTCACCATCGTAATGGATGTGTGAGCTGTTTTTCAGGAATTAGATCCCCTTTGTCCACTCCAGGCTGGTTGAGATCACGAGCTCATCAACAGGGCCCATGCAGGTGTCTGATAAGCAACCATTCGACGTCAAGAGGCTAAAAACTCCACCCTCAGATGATGCTCACACTGCCATTTTGTGAACATGGGTCCTACGAAGAGGCATGGAGTCTGATTACACTTGCGCAGATCATCAATTACCTCACCTTTCCTCACCTCCAATCCCCTCTCTCCACATTTCAGACCACCTTACCCCCCATCCCATAAATATCCCTGAGTCCCTATTTTCGGGGAAGTGGATTTGAGACTCATGCTCCCGCTTCCTCACATGGCTGCCTTGTAACTAAACTCACGCTCTGTTGCAATCTTGCCATCTTGGTGTTTGGCTTTCCGGGTGGCAGGCAAAAATGAACCTGGTTCAGTAACACGTTGTTGGGGAGAATGTAAAATGGGACATCCTCTTTAGAAAACTGCTGGGCAGTTGCATAAAAAACTAAACATCCACAGGGGCGGGCCCCGTGGCCAAGTGGTTAAGTTTGCACGCTTCACTTTGGTGGCCCAGGGTTTCACTGGTTCGGATCCTGGGCGCGGACATGGCACTGCTCATCAAGCCATGCTGAGGTGGTGTCCCACATGCCACAACTAGAAGGACTCACAGCTAAAACATAGGACTATGTACTAAGGGGATTTGGGGAGAAAAAGCAGAAAGAAAAAAATTAAACATCTACATACCCTTTGACTCAACAATTCCACTCCTTTACCCAAGAGAAATAGAAACTCAGGTCCACAAAAAGATTTGCATGAGAATGTTCATAGCTTAATACTAGACCCAAACTGAAGACAACCCAAATGTCCATCAACAGGAAAATGAAGAAACAAATTACGGTGTGGTTATATAATGAAAGACTACTCATCAGTGAAAAGAAACGGGGGGCCGGCCCCATGGCTGAGTGGTTAAGTTCGCACGCTCCACTTCAGTGGCTCAGGGTTGCAACAGTTGGGATCCTGGGCGCAGACATCAGGCCACGCTGAGGCAGCGTCCCACATGCCACAACTAGAAGGACCCACAACTAAAATATACAACTATGTACTGGGGCGATTTGGGGAGAAAAAGCAGAAAGAAAAAAAAAAGATTGGCAAGAGTTGTTAGCTTAGGCGCCAATCTTTAAAAAAAAGAAAAGTAAAGAAACAAATTACTAATACAGACAACATGGTTGAATTTCAAGAAGGATACGTTAAATGAAAGAAGCCAGACTCAAAAAAGTACATACTGTATGCTTTAATTTATATTAAGCTCTAGTACGGGCAAAACTTATCTTGGGGGATGGAAATGGGGACAGTGGTGGCCTGGGGGGGAGGTGGGATTCATTGGGAAGGGACTTTTCTGACCGGCTGGAAATATTCTCCTTCTTGGCAGGGGTGTGAGTTACAGGAGTGTTTTCATTTGTCAAAACTCATGAGATTGCGTGTTTAAATTCTGTCTGTGAATTTCATTGAACGTAAATTATACCTCCGAAAAAAAAGGTAATTGCAATTATCTGAATAGGGGAATTTACTGCATACGGAGACAGGCCGGGTAACTTCCATGAAGCTGTGATGTGCAAGAACAGGGAGAAAGTGAGATTTCAAAGTCCTTAGGAAGACGACAAACAGTGCAATGTGGGATGGGGTGGGGGGAGAACCCAATGCGCAAATGTTAGCTTTTTATGGTGGAGACTTTCCGACGCTAAGTATCGGACGTTCCCTTTGTGCCTGCAGCTTTCATCTTTGTGTTTTCGCATTTAATTTCATCTCACAGCGACTCTTCCATATCAGCGTTTTGGCTCCCATTTTACAAGTAAGGAAACGGCGGTCCAGGGAGGTCAAAGGAATTGCTCAAGGCCAACGACGAGGACGCAGAGGGAGCCAGGTTTCAGGAGGCATCTTTGGTGTCAGTTTCCCGAAATATAACCTGGAGCAGAAACCGCAGCCTCTCCAGGTTGGGAGGGCTGGAGCGAAGGAATGTTCTAGGAACAAAAGAAGGGCTGGGCCGGCGCGCGCGCACCTCCCACCACCCTGGGCGCCGGGCTCCGGGTCCCCAGGGACAGCGGGGCGGGGGTGGGGGCGCCGAGGCCTGGCTCCGCTCGGCTGAGTCAGCGGCTCCCAAGCCCCGGGCGGGTCGGCTCGAGAACAAAGAGAGTCCGCGGGGCTGCGGGGCGGGGCCCGATGGGGCTCGGGGAGTGGGGACCGGGCTCCACTCTGGGGACGAGGGGCGGGGAGCGGCGGGTCCGGGAGGGACCTGGTCGGCGACGCCAGGCGGTGGGAGGGGGCCCGCGGGGCGGGGCGGGGGGCCGGATGCTGAGTCCCAGGCCCGGCTGGCTCCCGGCGGGTCCGAGGCTCTGCCGCCCACCCCCGAGCCCTGGAGCGAGTCATTCCCCGGCGTGGATCCTGTTTCCTCCGTGAAACGACGGCGATCGGTCTCGTTTCGCAGGGTCCTCGGAGAGTGGGTTGGGAGAACGAAGGGGAAGAGGAAGGCTTGCTCGTCATCGTCTTAACGAACACAGAGTTTGCACTTGCTGGAAAAACTGTGCTCAGAGCTGTACTAATGCTTCGCGCACGGATTTTCGTTTACTTCACACAACGGTCCCGTAAAATAGGTACCGTGATCATCCCCATTTCACAGCTGAGAAAACTGAGGCTCAGAAGAGCGCGCGCGGCATGCCCATATGAACACAGCCGGTAAGTGGCAGAAGCAGGACTTACACCTGGGGTCTGACAGCATTTTCGGAATCTTTCTCACCCTAATGCACACGCTCTGAACCACTGGGTGATTACTGCCTAATTATTTATTCAGTCATTCGTTCAAAGGATGTGTATTGATCACCTTCTCTGGGGTAGGTCCTGTGCCGGAAGGACGTGGGTGTAAGGAATACAGTGTAGGTCACAGCTCCCACAGAAATGAAGCTGCAGTCTAAGTGGAAGATAGTGAACAATTAATGACCAGAATAGTTACTCAGTTAAAACTGTGATGTGCACTTTGGTGGAAAAGTACGGGGAACTGTAAGAATAGTGTTTTCTGGGCGATGAGGGCCTGTAACGTGTCAGGTTCTATGCTAAACCCTTTCTGATCTGACCTGGGTCTCCTAGAGCAGACTTATTTGAACATCGTGTTGTAAGGGCTCGAGAGGAGTTTCCAGGGGTCCGTCTCTCAGCATCCCTCAGTCCTCTTTTCCATGTGGCCCAGCAAGAGAGCTACAGACAGGCCTAGGCTTTCCTTGACTTTACAGCTCTCGGTCCCAGAAGAAGGGAGAGCATCTTTCCCAATGGCTTCAGCCTTAGAAAACCATCTTGGGACTGTTTCCCCTAAACTCTCAGTTGTCCTAAACTCTTGCAAAAGCTGAATCCTAAAGCCAGGGATTAACTAAGCCTACAGCAGTAACTACTTTTCTTTTATAACAGCCGTTGAACTTAATGCCTGTACCATTTGGCTCCAAATAAAGCATTGTTTGTCATGTTCTAGGTTATGACGACACTGACAGGGATTGACCCAGCTCCTCCCTATCTTGGGCTGGGGGTAGGCGCATGGATATACAACTTATTCATTCAACAAATATTTGCTGAGTTTTTGTTATGCGCTAGGTAAAACTATCTGGTGAGCAGAACAGATTCCAGTCTTGCCCTCATGGAAACTTACCATCTGGTGGGGAGGCTGATAACAGGCACTAAACATAAATGAGTGTATAATTATACTTGGGAGTAGTCCTGTAAAGAAGGGTAGGGTGCTCCTGAGGCTTCTAAGCAGAGGCTCTGGCCTTGTCTGGAAGGTCAGCGAAGACCCCCTCAGTGGAATGTTTGATGTAAGATATGAAGGATGAATAGGTTAATTAGGCAAAATAGGAGAAAGAGCATTTTAGACAGAGGAATTTGCATGTGCAAAGGTCCTGGGGTGGAATAGAGCATGGTATATTCAAGGACTTGGAAAAAGGTCAGCATGGTGAGTGCAAACAAGAATGAGGACTGACATGAGATGAGGCTGAAGAGGTGGTCAGAAGCTGGTGGATTTTCCCAAAGCTTACAGTCTGAGGAGACAGGAGGTGTGCACACAGGCTAATAAGGACAATGGCTATCATTTTTTGCATAATTAAATGAGGCGATGTGTGAAAGGGCATAACGGTGCCTGGCACACAGCACACACTCAATAAATGGTAGCTTCTAATATTATTCACTGAACTGTGAAATTCCTAGAGGCCAGGGATTTCTTCCCTGTGTCCATAGGCCATCTATGGAGGCAGAGGACCCTGCAAATGTTTGTGACCCAAGCTGGAAAGGCTGGCCTTCAATCTGTGTCCCAGAAAAGGAGGGGGAAAAAAAGAGCACTTCTGTGTAGGAGGGTACAGGCCAGGGCCAGGAGGCAGGAATGCAGTTCACTGATTTGGGGGAGGGGCAAGAGACCTCGAGGCTGGTGGAAAGCCCAGTGGGTTTGCACCATCATGGTCATTGGTTGCCTCCCCAGCATCCATCCCTGGCCTGATTTTTATTCAGAGATTCAGTGGTTCCTCTCCCACTTAGACAGTGTGATGAGGATGATGACATCCTCAGCATCAAGGATGAAGTGAGCACATGACCTGGCTTGGCCAATCTTTATATAACATTCTCTTGGCTGTGGTGATTGGCTCACACCTGGGCACGTGATCTACACTGGTCCAATCAGAATGGGTTTCGGGAGTTAGGCCAGCCTGATGAGGATGGGGCTGTAGCATCCCACAGACATGAGTGCTGTCTGAGAGCTGAGCCAATCCAGAGGCCTTGTTGCTGAGAGATGATAAGCAAGAAACCAGTCCCTGGTGACATCTCTTGAGCACCTGCAGCCCGGGCTGTTCTTGGGCTGTTCAGCTATGGGGCCAGTCACTGTGCTTCCACTGGTGGGCATTAGGCTTTCTGTCACTTGGCTACTGGGGTTGGAAAATTGGTGAGAGCAGTCTGGGAGGGGCCTGGATGTTGGTCCATCCTGTTTTTCGATAGAGGAGATGAGTCAGCCTCATGCTATGTCTTTTTTTGACCCACAACACAGGCACAGGCATGTGGAGGGGGAGACAAGGGCACACAGTGCAGAGGGACCAGCACGAGAGGAGCAGGCAGTGGAAGGGTAAGGGCTGAGACAATTGAAGAGACCTTGATGGGGACAATTTTGTGGAGAATGGCCTGGGTCCCTGAATAACTACAAGGAGCAGAGCTGCCCACCCACCCGGACTATTCACAAGGAGACTGCCACGTGAATAGACATATACTTGCCTGTTCTTTAAGCCACTGCATTGTTGGGCCTCTATGTAAGAGCGATCTGGCCTTCCACCAACTAGTTCATTCTCCCTGATGTCTAGTGAGCTCCTTCCCATCCTTTGAGGCTCAGCTCAAATGTCACCTCCTCCATGAAGTCCTCTCTGAACTCACCCAGAAGAACGATCAGTTCTCCTCACTATGTGTTTCAAGGTTGTATGCCCAAGCCCCTCCTACAGGCCTCTGTTACAGGCCACATATGATTCTAATGTGCTCCAGTTGTGTGGAGGGTGCCTCCCCCATTGGATTGTGACCCCCTCAAGGGCGGGGATTGTGACCCCAGGTTGTGATGGATCGTTTGATTCCTCTGTTCATACTCTCTGGAGGTCCGTCTTGCATGTCTGCAAAATCTGGGGGGTGCAGTGGGGGGTGGGTCTTCGATTCCTAGGGTCAGCTAGGGATCAGAGCCTGTTCATGTTGAGTTACTTCTGTTCACGGGAGCCTCTCCGTCCTGTTCTCCCGTCTCTGGAACACATTTTGTTAAACCAGATTTAGAACGCAGCCTCTTCCTCTGACTTCCACAAATCCTCCTCGCACAGGTAGCAGACTTTGTTGAAGATTTGGTGGTGATGGGGAGAGGGTTTTAACATCTAAAGTTGGTCTCTGTTTTATTCTCTTTCTCAGCAATTTGTGAGTTTCCTTCATAGGACTTATCACTATTTGTAATTATTTTATTTATCTGTCTTTTAACTTTTTTTGCTTTCCTCCACTAGATTGTAAGTCGGGATGGATCTTACATGCCATCATTAGCAATGCTCTGCGCTGGTAGGTGCTACGCAGGGAACCGTTGAATGAATGAATGTGAATATGGGACATCCATCTTGAAAGCTCCTCTTTGCCTGGGACATTTTCATCCTGCTCACCCCCTTGAAGTTTCCCAGGCCTTGTCCCTGTCCCTTTTCTCACCTTTTTTTTTTTTTTTTTTTACCAGTTTGTCCCATGGGAACTCCAAAATTCTTCACACCCCATTGTGCAGAACATTTCTCATTCTTTCCCGCCCCGACTTCCAAACCCGTCTGCAAACCCAACCCCCTCAAGGAATTCAGAAGACACAAGAGGCCTCTGTAGTAGGGTCAGGTGCTGGTCTAGTGGCGCAGCAGTTAAGTTCACATGTTCTGCTTCGGTGGCCCAGGGTTTGCTGGTTTGGGTCCCGGGTGTGGACTTATGCACCGCTTGTCAAGCCATGCTGTGGCAGGCGTACCACACATAAAGTAGAGGAAGATGGGCATGGATGTGAGCTCAGGACCAATCTTCCTCAGCAAAAAAAAAAAAAAAAAGGGGGGGGAGGATTGGTGGCAGATGTTGGCTCAGGGCTAATCTTCTAAAAAAGAAGTAAATAAATAAATAAAAAGATAGGGTCAGTATTTCTTCCTCTTGAATCTGAGCTGGCTGGTGGCTGCTTTGACAAATGGACTACGGCACCAGTTCCAAACATAGCTTTTAAGAGGACTGGCAGTTTCCACCTTGGTCTCTTGGAGCTCTGAGTCACCACGTAAAACCCCAATGATCCTGCTGAAGAGACCATGCAGGAAGACCCTGACACTACTTGGAGAGGGGTCCAGCTGAGCTCAGTCTAACTGCTGATGCCACCAAGGCACCAGGCATGTGAGTGAAGCTTCATGGGTGTTTTGACCTCTCTGGACCAGACAAGCCAACCACTAAATATTGCCAAGGGACCCCAGTTGACACCATATAGAACAGAATAACCCAACTGAGCCCTGCCCAAAGTCTTGACCCACAAAGTTGTGAGATATATTAAAATGTTTTAAGCCACTAAGATAGATCATCGGAACAGAGGGAACAAGCCCCCTGGGCAGCCGGACCAAGGATGCTGGCTGGACAACCACTAGGACTCAGAAGGGCAAGGCAGGTGATGCTCTGGTGGGAAAAGGAAAGCAGTGAGAGCCTCATTTGCACCCTAGCAGGGCTGTGGCTGGAGGGACAAACAGTCACTGGCCACCTCACCTCTCCTTGGCTGGCCCAAGCTAAGCAGTCCTCGGTGGTCCATGGCATTGACCTCACAACAGGGGTGTTGATTTATCTCACACTGACGACACGGGACAGAAGAGACACATATTTGAGTTCCTACCGTATGCAGGCACAGCGATGCACATCTTTATAAACCCAGAGCAACCCAGAGAGAGAGATGGAGAACTGAGGCTCAGAGAGTGAAAGTGATGTGCCCTTGGGACAGAGCTGGGACTGAAGGCTAGGCTGCCTGGCTCCAAAGCACCCGGTGTGGAAGCTTGGCCTGGCCATGTCAGAGGGGTTAGAGGGCCTTGAAGACCTCATGGTGGCAGCGACCACAGCACCCAGTGGGGCTGAGTGGGTGGTCACTAGCATGTGTGCATTAACCCTGGAGCTGGTCCCCCTGCCAGGATGAGGTCTCGTATGCCTTTCCCAGGGAGAAGAGGGTGGGGGATGTGGGGAGCCCAGGTACCCTAAAACCCAGGAAATTAGGCCAATGGGTCTTTTTTTTGAGGAAGATTAGCCCTGAGCTAACACCTGCTGCCAATCCTCCTCTTTTTGCTGAGGAAGGCTGGCCCTGAGCTAACATCTGTGCCCATCTTCCCATACTTTATATGTGGGACGCCTACCACAGCATGGCTTTTGCCAAGCAGTGCCATGTCCTCACCCGGGATCCGAACCGGCAAACCCCGGGCCACCAAAGTGGAACGTGCGCACTTAACCGCTGTGCCACAGGGCTGGCCCAGGCCAATGGTTCTTACTGTGCCCGTGGAGAGCATGGATGCTGCAGGATGCAGCAGAGAAGCAGAATCTCAGCAGGTGGGGCCGAGGGCTTTAGAGTCAGAGACTGGGAGTCCAGGCCCTGCTGTATGACCTGGTGGGAAAGGGCGCTTTGCCTCACCATGCCTTAATTTCCCCCTTAGTAAGAAGGGAATAAGCACAACACCTACCCTGCTGTTCACTCACTCACTCATTCATTCATTCATTCATTTGCTTACGTATTCAACCAACATCTGTTAAGCACCAACAGGACCAGGCAGGATCCCTAAGGTGCCAGCCCAGCAGTAGCGTGCGCATGGAGTCCGGACCCCTAGCCAGGACTTGCAGGCCACAGGGGATGGAAGGATGATCGTCCTCAGACCCGGAACAGTTCCTTTCCCTTCCAGGGACTCTGCTTTCACTTCTAGGCAACAGGAGTGCTTATCACAGGGGAGGCTTCGAGAGAATTCCTGGGCCCCAGGGCAAAGGCTGCAGGGAGGCGAGCAGATGCTGGGGTGGAGAGAAGGCGATGGGCTGGCTCTCTGGGCCGAGCTCTGTGATAGTGAGAGGGGCCCTTTGCCCCTGCCATCCCCAGGGGGCAGGCTGGCGCTGCAGAGGCCGAGGGAAGGAGTGTGGGGCTGGCAGGAAAGTCTCAGCAGCCGCCAGAGCTCGCCCAGCCCAGGGTTGCCTCTGTGAACCCATGCGGGGTTGGAGCTGAGACTCAAGGCCCTCCAGACTGCTCCAGGATGTGGTCTGGCGGGGAGGCCTCAGGCCACCCAAACAGAGTAAGAGTTCTTCCTCTCTGTACAGCTTTGACACTTTCCAGAGCCCTGCTCCCACCCTCTATGGCCCTGAGGCACACAGTATTAGGGTCAGTGTACAGATGGGAATACTGCGGCTCGGAGCAGCAGGCTAACCTGCCTGAAGTGACCTTTTAAACCTAGACAAGAAATCGCCTTCCTGGTCACTCCCCATGCTCTGTCTCATCCCACCCCCCCCCCCCCCCCCCCCCCCCCACCTCCTCCCACTCCCAGCGTCCCATTTACCCTCTTCCTGGGGCCCTGAAGCCTCCCCACGCCCATCCACGGTGATGTGGGAGCCGGCACCTATCAGGAGGGGTGAGGTGCCAGGGAAGAGCTGGGGTTCCGAGGTGCGCAGACTCCAGGGGAATCCTCCTGTATAACTCTGGCTCCAGGCAGGCAGAGGTGACCCCTTCCTGTGCCCAAACATCCCCCCTTCTCCCGCAGCCCCTCCACCTCCTCACACACAAATGTCTGGAGGCGTTTCATATTTGACATCCCCTCCCCCAGGGGAGGCAACCTAGCTTCTGAGAAATTATTATACTTGGCCGAGATTACCCAGTTCGTAAGTGGCAGAGCCGGGACACAAACCCTGGTCTGTCTGACTGCAGAGTCCGTGACCTTTCCGAGGTCGATTCCAAGAAAGGAGAGCGGGAAGGAGAGCTCTGGCCGGGCAGCAGGATGTCAGGACGTCCAGGCGTCCGGGAGGACGTGGGCCCGGGGGCGCCCGGTGGGCGGGGCCGGCTGACTGGCAGGGGGTGGTCTCCCCCGGTCTGGGCGTCCGGAGGCGGCGCAGGGGCAGCGCCTGCCAGCAGGTGCCGCTGTGTCAGCCCCGCTCAGGGTTCGGACCGAAGGAGGTAGCGGGACGATTGTGAAAACGAGGGAGAGACAGTAGCGGAAGCCCGGGGGCTGCACCTGGGCCGGAGATGGCGGGCGGGACGAAGGGGGTCACTTACGACAAGTGCCCCGCCGGGCGCTCGGCACCCAGGAGTCGTCTTCCCACTTTCCCACCTGTGAAATCTTCCTGAATTTCTCTACGCCTCAGTTTCCCCATCTAAAAGTGGGAATACAGCATCTGCTTCACAGGGTCGTTGTGAGGATTAAGACTTACGTAAATCTGGCACGTCGTAAGGACTCAGGTGAGCGTTTAATGTTGACTATTTCCCCCCAGTCAGCAGCAGCCTGCCCCGCTGGCGTCCCGGGGCTGTATTTCCCACACCCTCACAAATCCCCCGGTGGCACCAAGGCCCCTCCCTGGACACAGGGCAGGATGCCCAGAAGGTGGACAGAGACGTACGCAGGGAGTGTTCGTCTGGACGGTGACTGGGTTTGGAAGTCAGCATCCTTGGCAGGTGACATCACTGCTTGAACCTGTTTCCTTGTCTGTGAAATAGGTGACAAGGGCAGTGAAGGAGCCAGCAGCGTATGTGAACCCCCAGCCCAGAGCCCGGGACGGTAGCTGCAGGAATTTCGGTGCTGGCATTGGGGGGTTGGGAGCCCTGCTCCCTCACACCTCACCAGCCAGTTTGTGATTCTGAATCTGATGTTTGGGGGCCTCTGATGGCAGAAGGGGCCCTGGTGCTCCTGCAGTATTTCTGAAAGCCAGAGAGCCACCCCGTATTTCAGTGGGAAGAGGTTGCTCCAGCCGACAGAAGAGTCTCTGTTCTGGGCTGGAATCATCGACTCTCCAGGAGGTCAGGAGGCGAGACGGGCCCCCCAGAGCTGGCACAGCTGTCTTTGGCAACGGGAAACAAATTAATTATTAATCACTGCTCTGCTTTTTAAAATTGGACCTGGGGGCCGGCTTGGTGGTGCAGCGGTTAAGTGCGCATGTTCCGGTTGGGCGGCCCGGTGTTCGCAGGTTCGGATCCTGGGTGCAGACATGGCACAGCTTGTCAAGCCATGCTGTGCTAGGCGTCCCAGGTATAAAGTAGAGGAAGATGGCACGGATGTTAGCTCAGGGCCAGTCTTCCTCAGCAAAAAGAGGAGGATTGGCAGCAGTTAGCTCAGGGCTAATCTTCCTCAAAAAGAAAGAAAGAAATTTAAAATAAATAAAATGGAACCTGGATGGGGGTGGTAATTTAACAAGTTGGGAGACACTGACCTTGTTTATGTCCCTCCCTTCACCCCAACACCATCTTACAGGCAGAGACACTGAGGCCCTGGTTTGGAGCCTAAAGATGGCAGGACACTTTACCCAAAGTCTCACTCGTCCCCCTCGATGACTTTACCCTCTTTATTTCCTCTGTCGAGAGCAGTGGTTCTCAAGTGGGGGCAAGGTTGCTCCTCAGGGACACGTGGTAACGTCTGGAGACAGTTTTGGTTGTCACTCCTGGGGCTGGGGGCGCATCCCGCAAGTAGGGCCCAGGGATGTGCTGGACGTCGTAGAGCGCACAGGACGCCCCCCACAACCAGGAATGATCTAATCCGAATGGGGATAATGCTGTTTGGGAAACTCTGGTCTGGAGCGCTCCATGCCCTTCCCTCTGGGTCACCCCAGGAGGCCCGCCCTGAGTCCCCACCTGGGAGAGGCGGCTCATCCATGTAGACCCTGCAGCCACCATCTGTCCTAACGGGGGGCTGGTCGTGCTGCCTCTAAGCAGAGCTCTCTGGGCAAACGGGACTGGACTGATGTTCAATAAATGCTTGTTGGCTTGAGACACAAGGTGGCGCCTGTCTTTCTGTTGACCCCTTGCTTCCATGAGGCTGGTGGCTCCTCCAGGACTGGAGTGTGTGAAAGACCCACAGCCTCTTTGTCCTTGCCACAGAGGTAGCAGGCTTCCTGTCACTCCAAACGTGCAAGTCGAGGCTGCAGGACCACCTACCAGTGCAGATGTAGCAATTTACATGCTGTGCAACCTTGGGCATGGTACTTAACCTCTCTGAGTTTTGCTTTCCTCATTTATGAACTGGAGATCACAATAGGAACCACTTTGTAGGGTTGTTGTGAGGATCAAGTCAGACCGCCCCTCCACAGTGCTTTGCATGGCGCCTGGCGGATGGCAGGTGCTCTGAAACGTTGCCTATTACTATTATTAGGAGACAGAAGCAGCAATGGAGTTTGCACTAAATAATATCAAGGGTCCTTCTACCTCTGAGATCTGCAAACGTGCCAGGCTCTCTCACACCTCTCTGCCTTTGAACCCGCTGCTCTTTTGGCCTGGCGTGCTGTTCTCTCCACACACGTCTTCTAAACACCCTCCTCTTCATTCTTCAAGTCTCAGTCCAAGTGCCGCCTCTTCTATGAAGCCCCCCTCGATTGCCCCTTCTCCTGTGCATCACTGTGACTCTCCACCACATGCTGGCATCAGACCGCCACTACAGCATCTATTCTGGTTTTTTGTATTAAATTTTTTTTGTACTAAATTTCCCCCCCACCCGGCCGAAGGCTTCCCCCCCCCCCCCCCACACACACACACACACAGGGACAGGGACTAGGTCAGATCCGTCTTTGCAGCCCAGCACCAGAACACAGACATGTGGAGGTGGCGATAAACATCCATGGAAGGAACCCATTGGGTCTGATTATAGGTGGTCCTCCAGCAGGCTTCTTCCATAAATATTTATCAATTGTCTCCCCCATGTCCCCGAAACCACGCATTCTCCATTGATGAACAGATCAGATCATCTTTTTCCCAGGGCGCCAAGTTTTTTTTCTGTCTTTCTTTCTTTGTTTTGGTGAGGAAGACTGGCCCTGAGCTAACATCCGTGCCCATCTTCCTCTATTTTGTATGTGGGACACGTACCACAGCATGGCTTGACAAGCGGTGTGTAGGTCTGCACCCGGGATCCGAACCCATGAGCCCCGGGCTGCGAAAGTGGAGTGTGTGAACTTAACCACGATGCCATCAGGCCGGCCCAGTTTTCAGCTTTTGAATCTACAAGGTCACAGGGAAGAGTGGAGGGCAGGAGAGTGACAGTCCATTTCTTCTAAGGACCTGTTTTGTTTCTCAAAAATAACATAAGAGTATTATAACAATAATCAGAGTCCCTGTAGTGGTTTTGAAGTATGTCTACAAATTCTTTGACAATCTTTCCCTCAAAAAGTGGAGACTAATTGCTTATCCCTTCAGTGTGGACTGGACTCAGCAACTCACTTATTTTTTTTTTCTTTTGAGGAAGATTAGCCCTGAGCTAACTGCTGCCAATCGTCCTCTTTTTGCTGAGGAAGACTGGCCCTTAGCTAACATCCTCCTCTACTTTATACGTGGGACACCTACCACAGCATGGCCTGTCAAGCGGTACCATGTCCGCACCCAGGATCCGAAGCGGTGAACCCCGGGCCGCCGAAGCGGAATGTGTGCACTTAACCGCTGCGCCACCGGGCTGGCCCCAGCAACTCACTTCTAATCAACAGAGTGTGGTGGAAGTGATGGTGTGTGACTTCTGAGCCCAGGTCTTCCCAGTCTCCTCTCTCTTTCTTGGGTCACTTGCTCTGAGGCACGCTGGCTCCCATGCTGTGAGCACACCTAAGCAGCCCAATGGGGAGCTCCAGGTCAAAAGGCACCGAGGCCTCTGCCAACAGCCGGGTGATGAAGCCATCTTGAAAGTGGATCCTCCAGCTGGCCAAGCCTCCACACACCTGCGGCCCTGGCCGAAGTCTTAACCGCAAGCTCGTGAGACACCGCGGCCAGCACCACCCAGCTAAGCTGCTCTGGAATTTCTGCCCCACAGAAACTGTGGGGGATGGTGTTTGTTGATTTAAGCCGCTGAGGTTTGGGGTAATTTACTACGCAGCAGTAGAAAACTAAGAGTCCCCCAGTCCTAGAGCAGTGGTTCTCAACCCTGGCTGGGCACCGGTATTCCCCACGAGGCAGTGTGTGTTCAGTGGCTAGAGAATGAGCCCAGTGGTCAGAGTGGCTGGGTGTAAACTCTGCTTGTGCCACTTGCCGATTGTGTGCCTTTGGGTAAGTGTCTTACCCTCTCCCAGCTTTAGTGACTCCCCCGTAAGGCGGTGTTAGCAGAACTTACCTCCTTAGGACTGTTAGGAAGACCAAACAAGAAAATACATGTCAGTTCTGCCTCGGAGGTAAGCTGCAAGAGAGAAAGCTACGGTCTGTCCTGTTGATTGCTGCAGCCCAGTGTCTAGAACAGGCCTGGAACACAGGAAGGGCTCAGGAAATATTTCTTGCTACAGAATGAAGTCAGTAAACTGAGAGAACTCAGAAATGCCAGCTCCTGTCAGCCCCCTGGCTTTCCAACCTCCGCCTTCTCTACTGGGCCCTGCTAACGTTCTCCAGCTGCAACTGCGGGACTCGGCTCTCAGTGTTCAACCCTCTTCCCTGTCTTTATCCATTTTCTCCACTGACTTTATCCATTTTCTGGCTTGAAACACCACCTCAACCCGGTGATTCCGCCCTTTCCATCTTCAGCCCGGAGCTCTCCTCTCTTGTACCCAACTGCTTCCTTGACATCTCCTTGAACGCCTAACGGGCTTGTCACACTCAACGTGTCCAACACCAAAATGCTGGACTCTTCCCCCAAACCTCCTCCTCCTGCTGTCATCCATCTCAGGGGCAGCTCCATCCTTCTACTTACTGAGGCCAAAAATCTTGGAGTCCTCTTCGACTCGTCTCCTTCACTCACATCCCACATCCAATTCACCAGCAAATCCTACTGGTCCTTTCCTCAGAATACACTGGAATCGTGCCGCTTCTTAGCTGCTCCTGGGCCACCACTGTGACTGAGCTGCCAGCATCTCTCACCTTGATTATCTTTTTTTTTTTTTTTTTTGAGGAAGATTAGCCCTGAGCTAACTACTGCCAATCCTCCTCTTTTTGCTGAGGAAGACTGGCCCTGAGCTAACATCCATGCCCATCTTCCTCTACTTTATATGTGAGACGCCTACCACAGCATGGCTTGCCAAGTGGTGCCATGTCCACACCCAGGATCTGAACTGGCGAACCCCGGGCCGCCGAGAAGCAGAACGTGCGAACCTACCGCTGTGCCACCGGGCCGGCCCCTCACCTGGATTATCTTGATGGCACCCGACCTGGTCTCCCTGTCTCAGCCCTTGGCCTCCTACAGTGTATTGTCCACACAGTATCCAAAAGGATTCCTCCCAGCTCCGTGCTCTATTATTCCAATGGCTTCTCCTCCTACTCAGATTAAAAGCTGAAGCCCTGGGGCTGGCCCCGTGGCCGAGTGGTTAAGTTCACGCGCTCTGCTGCAGTGGCCCAGGATTTCACCGGTTCAGATCCTGGGCGCGGACATGGCACTGCTCGTCAAGACATGTTGAGGCAGCATCCCAAATGCCACAACTAGAAGGACCTGCAACTAAGATATACAACTATGTGCCGGGGGGATGTGGGGAGATAAAGCAGAAAAAAAAAAAAAAAAAAGATTGGCAGCAGTTATTCGCTCAGGTGCCAATCTTTAAAAAAAAAAAAAAAAGTTGAAGCCCTTGTGATGTCCTTCAAGGTCGATATAGTGCCTGACATGCCCATTTCTCCGACTGCATCTCCTACTACTCTCCCCATTTCCTTGGCCTCCTTGTTCCCTCCAATATTCAGGCATGCTCCCACCTCAGGGCCTTTGCACTTTCTGTTCCCTTTGCTTTCTACCTGACCTTCTTCAGGTCTTTCATCAAAAATCTTTCTCAGTGAGACCTTCCCTAACTGACCTGACATCCAATTTCAAAGTGGAATCGATCAGCATCTTGCACTCCTTTCCTTGTCCTGTTTCACTCCATGACATTTGTCTGATACACCATATATTTTACTGGTTTACTCATGTGTGTCTCCTCCCAATAGACATCCTCAGGAGAGCAGGGATTACTGTCTGTTTTGTTCACTGCTGTCTCCCCAGTTCCTGGCACATAGTAGGTGCTCAGCAAATTTTTTTTTTAAGGAAGATTAGCCTTGAGCTAACATCTACTGCCAATCCTCCTCTTTTTGCTGAGGAAGACTGGCCCTGAGCTAACATCCCTGCCCATCTTCCTCTACTTTATACGTGAGATGCCTGCCGCAGCATGGCTTGCCAAGCAGTGCGTAGGTCCGTGCCTGGGATCTGGACCGGCAAACCTTGGGCCACTGAAGTGGAACATGTGAACTTAACCACTGTGCCACCGGGCCGGCCCCCTGAATAAACATTTGAAGGATGAATTCAGATGCTTGGGCCCCATGAATTAGAACCTGGTGTGTGTAGGTAGAGCCCAGAAATCTGTATTTTGAAAAGGCACCCCACGTAGTTGGGGTGGAGAAGCCTTATGTCGGAATGGCAGCAGTAGAGAGGCCCACAAATATCACGCCCAGTCCAGCCCTCTCATTTCACCGATGATGATCGGGGAGGCCGGAGCAGGGAGCAGTTGCTCCAGGCTGCAGGGAGGGTCGGGGCAGAGGAAGAACTAGAATTTAGATGTGGGCACCCAGCACAGGGCTCTCTCTGCAGCCCCGGTCTGCCTGGGCCTGCCCAGTCTGATTCCAGGGCAGGCTGTGAGGGGAACCGCTGAGTCACTGGAACAGAGGCTCAGGGCTGGGGGCGCCCCCAGCGCAGGGTGCAGTGGGGCGGCACGGAGCTGCCCTCACCTCCTCTGGGTGACTGAGGCTGAGAAGGAAAGGCAGAGCTCATTCTGGCCTCCGACCCTGAGGCAGCCTCCCTTCCAGGAGCCTTTCCTCCGCCTGAACTAACCTAGTGGCGAAGTTATGTCAATGTTTAACTTCAAGAGTTGATCACAGCCTTTGGAATGACTAATCATTAAAAAAAATGGTAAGACTAGTCAGTGACAATTGAAATTGAGCTTTAAGGAGATGTTAAAATCTAGCTGGCAGGCAGAATTTGGTGGGGCCTCTGTGACATTGGAGTGGGGGAAGTTTCAAAAATGTTTGAATGCCTCTGTACCTGGATCTAGGATTTCCCAAACCTGGAGCCCTTGAAAAAACGCAGATTCCATCATTGCCCAGATGTTGGGTTCCGTGCGTCTTGGATCAGGCTCAGGAATTTGGGTCTTAAGGATTTCTTATGCTTGCAAGGCTGAGAAACACTGCCCTGGGCCAGGAGCCGGTGGAGTACTGGATCTTGTAGGCTAATGAGGCCTCGGTGTCAGGCCCTCCCTCATTCCTACTCTGTTTAGAAGCTGCAAGACACAATTTCAGTGCATTAAAGAAAAAACTAGGATGTCTGTAATCCCCAGTGGACCATCGCACTTGTCAGATGCATCTATTGCTCCAAAGAATGCCCTGGGCACCTTGGGACTCAGCAGTTACTGAAGATGGTCTGTCCTGCCCGGATTATTCCAGTGGGCAGAGGTTGCTAGGAGATGGCCCCGGGATGGCAGGAGATGGCAGGAGCTGGGGGAGCGTCACTGGGCTCCGTGGGAAGAGCGCCTTGACTGGCTCCAGAGTGATGAATTTGGACCCAGCCAGGCCTGACTCCTGCAGCTCACGTGGATCATGACTCTGCTGTCCCAGTGCTCCTAGGTTTACACACACAGGGCTCACAGTCACACATATACCCCCCAAACACACATTTACCCAGGGAAGCGAGAGAGCCTAGGCCCCCACTGGACAGAACACTGTCCTCCTCAACTCACCCTCCCAGCCCGGCCCGGTCTCTCTAAAGCACAGCTCCTGAGAAGCTCCTGCTCAAATCTCCCCATAGTTCCTTCCCACTGCCGTCCCATCAGAGGGATGCACTTTGGTTCGACCTTCACGGCTGCTGTAACCTGGATACAACTGCTTCCTGGTGGAAAGCAGCCTAGCGGCCCCCAAAGATGTCCATGTTCTAGAAACCCCTGGGACCTGGGAGCGTGGCACACGGCAGGGGGGATCTCTGGAATGGGGAGACTGTGCTGGGTTATCCAGGGGCCCCCGATCTGATGGCAGGAGTCCTTAAAAGCGGGGAACCTTTCCTGTTTGTGGTTAGAGATGAGATGATGGAGGAAGAATGGTCAGAGATATGACGCTGCTGGTTTTGAGATGGAGGAAGGGGGCCGCGAGCCAAGGAATGTGGGCAGCCTCTGGAAGCTGGAAAAGGCCAGGAAGTGGATTTTCCCCCTAGAGCCTCCAGAAAGAAACTTGACACTCCAGACATCTTGATTTTACCCCGGTGAGACGCACGTCCGACTTCCACAGAACCGTCAGATGATAACTTTGTATTAAGACACTAAAGTTGTAATTTGACAGCAATAGAAAACTAACACATTCCCCATTGAAGTTTCCTCCAACCAGTTATTCTCCAGCTCTTCTTAGCCCAGACACCACGTGTTTTCCTCCCATTGCCCTCGTCCAGGGTACTCAGATCGCCTCCCTCTCCTGAGCTCCCGTGGACAAGTGCCTTTCACCGACCACCTGCTGTCAGCATGCACCTTCTGCCTGCTTGCCCTGTGCTCTCACCCCTGCGCTCTAAGCTCCCTGAAGGCAGCCTCTGTGACTTATTCTCCTCTGGGCCATGACCAGCAGTGGTCCACAGAGGTTTGCATAATGGGCCTGGGGCATCCTTATGTAAGAACCTCTGCTTCTTAGCCCCCAGCGGCATCAGGAAGGCCTGGGGAATCTTGACAAAAACCCCCACTCTGTCAATTCACCGTCAGATAATGGGAGGCAGCTCCACACGTGTTATTGGGGGGAAAGTTGGAAGATTCAGAGTTAAGTGGAAAAAGCAGGGAGTTGAAGGGTGAGACTATGTTGCCACTTGTGTAAAAAAGGGGAAAAATATTTACATAATTTTAGAAAGAATCGACTATCTTTAGAAAGATATGAAAATAGGTAAGAGGACATAACCCCCTGGAACTTTCTGAATCCTGTACCATATATACATGTTACCTATTCACAAAAGTAGGTAAAATTGTAAAAATTCAAAATACTGATTCTGGCTGCATCGCTGGACGGGATCCAGGACGTGCCATGTGGGGCGCACCATCCGCAGCTCACTCTGAGTCAGGAGCTGAGCTGTCAGGAAGCGGGCAGGGCCAAGACGCAGAGGATATTTCGAAGCATAAACTTAACATGCACTTAATCGGGAAAAGAAATAGAAAATTCTCCGAGGAACCGTGAAGCCAGGTCGGGGAACCCACTGACATCGTCCCACCTCTGCATTTTGTAGACGAGGAAAGAGACAGAGTGACTTGCCCAAAGCTACACAGTCAGTGTCCCAGGAATGTGTGATAATGACAATGACATTGACTCCCACCGTCATGCAGGGAGCCTGCTGACTCACAGGGCAGGAGGACAGGAAGATAGAGAAGAAAACACCATCTTTAATCAACCCACCTGCACAGAAACCAGGGGACACTCCCTGCCTTGCAAGGCCCCAGTGAGAAGAGAACTTGGTCATCTTGCAAAAACCGTCTTATAAAAACAGAGGCTTCGAAGCACCAGTGGCTGAACCTATTGAGTAGAAAGGGGGCTGAAAGAGTGGGGGCGAGATGACAGCTGGCTGGGCTGGGAGAAGAGAGGGCTGGAGGAAAGAGGTGGCCCAGGGGCCACATAGCAGCCAGACCTGAAGGGAGCTGTCCCCTCTTGAGCTGTAGCCATCAGCTAACTGGGCTGACCGTCTGGGACCTTGGTGCCTGTGGTGACCAGCGGAACTCCTGGGCTGGCTGCTTGCACAGCCCTGCAGGTGGATGAGGGGGGGTGGGGTCCAAGCTCAGGCTCTGTTGGCCTTGACAGTAGGGAATGCTAGACCGGAGGGCAGAGGGTAAGGAATCTCCCAGAGTGGTCACCACGGATGGGCTCAGGTGTGCAAACCATCTCACTTCCTAACCCAGGGCCACTCCCATTTCACAAACCAGGAAGCTGAGGCCTGATCCTCTGCCCTGGGACTCACGAGCCAGGCCACAGGACGCAGGGTCCACAGGGGTGTCTGTAGGGAGGTGGGGAGAATGAGCTCCCATCTCTGCTTGCTCTCAAGGAGGGTGCTGGCCCTCCAGACCCCCGTCATGACCCATACCCCCATTCTGCCTCTTCAGAACTCCTTTGGGGCTTTGTAGAGGTTGCTTCTGGGAACTGCAGTGGTCATAGACACTGGTGACCTGTGAACACGGGTGACTGGGCAGTGCTGACTAGCCTTCTTCCACTCTGGAGGCACAGGCCTTCCAAGGTGAGGTGGATGGAGCCATCAGGGGTTGGTGGAGTCGCTGAAGGCGTAAGGAATCCTGGGTGTGGCAGACCCAGCCTCAGGGACCTGAAAGTGGGTGGGATGACTGAATTGCGGCCTCCCTTTCCTGGAGAGAGTCTGACAGGTTTGCCAAGGGTGGACAGAGGCAGGCTTCCCTGTGGGTCAGGCTGAATTCAGGGCTCTGGGCTCCGTCCATCCGGTTCCCGACAAGAGAACGGTATATTGCTTTCAGAGGTGCGTTGGCGAGTGGTAGCAGGAATGCGTGAGTGTAGCGTAGACCACAGGGGTTCTAGAGTGTCCAAGGTGGAAAGGGGCTTGGAAATGGAACTTAGAGATCAGACGCTGGGTTTTGGTGTCTGAAACTACAGAAAGTACACTGTGTTCAGAACCTGCCTCCACCAAAAGCCTAGCTGTGTGGCCTCAAGCAAATCGCTTCACATCTCTGGGCCTCAGTTTCCAATATCTGCAAAGTGGGAATTATAATCCCAGCCTAGCCCAGGGAATTGAGTGTCCAATGAGAAGGCTGGAAAGAGCTCCAACTACTACAGAATTACTTTAATTATCTGAGGTGGGGCAACGGAGGTCCAGAGAGCACAAGAGCTTTGCCAGATGTCACACAGAGGGTCAGCCATGGAGCTGCGATTAGAACCCAGGACTCCTGCTCCTAGTTCCCGGTACCTTGCCCCAGAGCTGGTGAACGAGCGCGGTGAGATGGGGTGAGTCTGTCCGTCCTGCCATTTCTCTCTGGACAGGGGACAGGGTGTTGGGTGAAGGGTGAAAGAGAGAGGCTGGAGAAGGGAGGGAGGCCCCAGCGCAGGCCGAGGCTAAGATAAAAAAAATACAAACCCCGTGATCCCCCGGCCCGCCCCGCCCCTCAAGTCCCGGCTGGCTGCGAGGGGCCGAGTCCACGTCTGCGGCAGAGCGGGCGGCGCGGGCTGCGGTCGGTCCGCGGCCGCCAGGGGGCGCGCCCGCCGTCCTGGCCCGAGTCCCGGGCGGCGGCTGTCCGTCTAGTGGCGAAGCTCCTCACGTGGGTGGGCGTGGGGCAGAAGCTACCCCGACCTGGAGGAAACAAAGGCAGGTTAGCGGGGAGGACCCCGAGGCATGGGGGCGGAGAGATCGGGCTGCCCTGCCCGCTCCTCCTCTCCTCCTTTCTCCTCCACTCACGCCCCGGGCCCTCCACCCCATTCCCACCCCGCTGCGCGCCACGACCCACGTGTACAGAGGCTGCAGTTGTAAATGCGACGTCTTCTGGGGCGCCTGGTATCCGTACGAGTCAAAGCCACCGATGAAGTCAACTGTGGAAGGGGAAGTGGCGCACGGTTAGGGATGAGGCTGTGGGGGGCGAGTTACGGGAGGCTGGGTCCTGAAAGGGAGGAATCTGAGGGCCAGACTGGTACAGGGCCTTAGTGGGGACGCTTTGCTGCCGGATCTTGAGGGATGGGCCTATGGCGGCCGGGACTTGGAGGAGCTCCGCCAGGGGTGGGCCAAGGTCCTAAGGACAGAGAGAGCTTATGGGATGAGGGTGGGGGGTGGGGGTGGGGCAGTCCTTAAAAGAGGGAAGGCTCTTGGGGTTGGGACCCGAGACACTTAAGGGGGCAAGACCTCTGGAGGGGGAGGGGAGGACACGAGACTGGGAACGGGATGGGGGTGGGGATGCTTGACAATGGTGGGGGCTTCTCAAGGCCCTCGGAGGGACGGGGCTTAAGAGGGGCAGTAGGGGGGAGGTGCCGGGGCCGTAGACTGGGCACCTGGACGTCTGGGGCTCAGCCCAGAATGGGCTAGCTATGCAGACCCCCATCCACACCTGATGCCTCTCCCCCACCCAAGAGGGGCCCCTTGGGCGACGCAGGGCTCCCTCCCGCAGAGGTGGCTCCGGCCCTGTCCAGGGTGCTGAAGGCGCGGGGGCGGGGGTGGGGTGGGGGTGGGGTGGGGGTGGGGTGGGGGCTGGGCGTGGGCCAGGCTTCCCCCTGCCCTAGGGGCGCGCACTCACAGCTGTCCTCCTCCTCCAGGAACACTTTGCTCACGTAGCAGGCGAACACGAAGCCGAACAGCTGGGGGAAGGAAGGAGAAGACGCTCTTTCTACACCCGGCCTGGCCCTGCCCACCTGGACTAGAGGGGTGGAGGGGCGGGTGCACTGAGATGAAGGCAAAACCAGAACAACCTGAAGTTAAATATCTGAGCCTTAACCTCAGATATACCTGGTTCCGTTCGCCGTTCTGGGAGTGTGACTTTGGACAAGTAATTATCTTATGTCTTTTTTCTTTTCTTTTTCTTTTTCTTTTTTTTTTGCTGAAGAAGATTCACCCTGAGCTAACTTCTGTGCCAGTCTTCCTCTATTTTGTATGTGGGTTGCTGCCACAGCATGGCTGATGAGTGGTGTAGGTCCACACCCAGGATCTGAACCTTCGAACCCGAGCCACCAAAGGGGAGCACACCAGACTCAACCACTATGCCAAAGGGCTGACCCTGTCTTACTTCTTTGAGCCTCAGTTTCCTCAGTTGGACCTGGGCAGTACCTTCCTGACTCGTTAAGATGAAAGAGGATTATGTGACTTTGTGTGTGTAAAGTGCCTAGGGCAGGGCTGGCCCTTCTAGAAATGGGAACTATGACTATCTTGGAGCCATTCTTATTTTAGTTTCACAACTCCGTGAGGCTGATATTGTCATTCCTTTTTGTGAAGAAGGAAACAAGCCTGGAGAGGACAAATGACTTGTCCAAGGTATATTGCAAGGTATATTGCAGAGTACAGCAGGTATATTGCAGAGTTAAACCCAGGACTGACTCATGGTCTGATGCCTCATCCTAGTCCTTAAACCTGCTCACTCGCTGAACAGGGGCTGGGGCAGCGGTGAAGGGAGGCGGCCCGAGGTCTGAAACAGCCAGGCAGAAGCACAGGCTGCAAGACCTGGGCTCGTCCCTTCTTAACCGGGGCTAACCCAAGGGGTTTGTGGACTGCAGGGCGGGGGTGGGAAGGGCAGGAGGGCAGGAGACTCACAGCCAGGAAGATCTGCAGGGCGCTGCTGAGTGCTTCGATGTAGGGGTAGTCGAGCAGGCAGCCGGTGACCGAGATGACATGGTGGTCCTCCAGGGCCAGGCGGGAGTTCAGGACGGGCGTCACCAGGCAGCCCGGCCCATTCTCCATCCACCAAGAGCGGTGCAGGGACGTGTTGAAGGTCATGATGAAGTCCCGGTCCTGGGGGCAGAGGGGCCTGGGACACTGAGCTGGGCGGAGGGATCCTCCCAGGCCCCAGGCAACTGGGCCTGTCGGAGCAGCCTCCTCTCCTGGCTTGATGCGTGAAGGGCACGGAGGGAGCCTGTATCCGCGAGTCTACATTTGGCCAGGAGGGGGCGCTCGATGACCACGCAGGCCTCACTCTTCCATCGGCAATGGAAGGGGCTGGTGCCCACCCACAGGCGCCCCAGAATTTTAGGGCTGGAAGGGACATGAACAGTGACCGGGTCCAATTTCCCAACCTTTGGTGAAATCCTCAATACAGGCCCCTTCACAGTCCATTCAGCCTCTCCACTGCTCTCCCTGTGTGTGACCCTGGGCAGACCTCTCCTCTCTTTGGTCCTTGGTCTCTATTTGAAAAGGAGAAGGGGCAGGCCCAGCTCACGAGTTCTTACCCGCTGCTGACCAGGTGCCAAGAACCAAGATGTGTGATCTCGTTTCATCCCCTCAGCCACCACACGCAGTCTGCACTTACTAGAGGAGGACACTGAAGTTCAGAGAGGGTAGGCCACTTGCCCAGGGTGACACAGCTAGGAAATGTTCGAGCTGGGATTTGAATCTAGTAGAGCTACAAAGCCAATGCTCTCATTTATATATTTTGCCTCCTTTATATCTAAGAACAGAAGTTGTGCCCTCTGAGCTTGCTGGGCTCCAAGCTAAAAACTTCCACTTTCTTCAATAGTTCTTCGTGTAACCTGGTCCACTCAATTTTCCCCGAACAAACTCTAACTAGTCTCTTTCTCTTCTGAAAAATATCTTTCAGAACTGGACTCAAATCTTTGCGGTCTAAGCAGTACACAGTGCGTGGCATCTTCACCTCCCTTGCACTGACCACACATGCAGTCTAAGAGCTGCTTTCCGGGCCACCACATACTGTGTTTCTACTGAGCTTGTGGTCACCTGGGACCCCAGCCCATCCCCACACAGACTGCCCTTCAGTCTTGTCTGCTCCAGAGAAGTGCAGAGGAGGCCAGAAACACAAATGTGGCCATGGAGGATGGGAGCACAGATTGTCTGGGCGAGTAGAAGGAGGTCTCTACAAGAGATGATGCCCCAGACCCACACCACCCCAGGAGCCCTCGGGGTCTGAGGATGGGGAAGGGCAGGCTCTGAGGCCTGGTGCTGCCAGGCCTGAGGCTTACCTGGGACAGCTGGCCGACCTCCAGGTAGAAGCAGATGATAAATGCATTCCAGCCGACCCAGAGCACCAGCCAGGCTGCGTACTGGGAAAACAGGGGTGGGGTGAGGGCAGGGACTGGACCAGTGGGGGTGGGGCATGTCAATGGGGACAGAGCTCACAGACTGAGGAGACCTCTGCAGGGGAAACAATGACAATAGCTCACTCAGAGAGCACTTTATAGTTTACAAATCATTTTTCCATCCACCCCGTCCTTACAGCAGCCCTGCAGGGAAGGCACTGCCCTCTCTTTAATTAAGCCCAGAGAGGAGGTTTCAGTTTTCCAAGATCACACAGCTAGGAAGAGGTAGGGCTGGCCCTCACGCCCTCTGGTAGCTAATCCTACCCTCTCTGCAGAGATGACAGACACCAGACAGCATCCATGGCAAAGAGCTAGATATTTCCACTCCAGTCCTGGGCCTGCAATTCCAGTGGCTGTCACGGCAGATGGTGCCTGGGCCTTTCCTGAGACCTGGAGAGAAGGGTTCTCTCATGTCAGGTGAGAGAGCACTTGCGAAGGGCCCTGTTCACCTGGCTCTGGGAGCTGAGCCCATGCTAGGTGGGGAGAAGCCCTAGAACGAGTGGGAGGTGGCTCTGCTGTAGCATGCCATTGTGTGTCATCGTTACTGTAGGTGTCAGGCCTTTATGTAGCAAATCTACCAAAAAGCCTTTTCCCTCAAGAGAGGCGTATGAATGGGTCACTGAGGAAGAGCGGGGGGCCAGGGTGAGCCTAGTGGAAACAGGAGTTTGACAGAGACTGTTGAGGACCAGGGCTTGGAAAGAGGAAGCAGGAAGAGGGAGCCAGGGACACAATCTACTCCTGGGGCTGGAGCACAGGAGGCACTGACCTCAAAGCCACCTTCGCCACTCTCGGCCACATTCTTGATGAATATCAAGGAACAAAGGTCAAGGCTTCCAGAAGCAGCTTGAGAAACTAGACAAAACAAGGCCCCTTCCTCCCAAGGGCTTTCTGAGGTAGCGTGGTGACATGGCAGGAACCTTCACTCTGGATCTGATGCTCTAACATTGCTACTTGTTAGCTGTGTGACCTTAGGAAGCCTCATAACCTTTCTGAGCCTCCTTTCCTCATCTGGAAAATGGAGATGGTAAGACAGACCCTGCAGGGCTATTGCAAAGATAAGTAAAGCAGGAAAAACTGTTAGCAGTGTGCCTGGTACGTGGTAGGCATTCACTAGATGATCTATCTTGTTAACATTTGGATTTTTCCCTAGAAAATTCTTTAGGAAAAATACCAGTCTTGTCTCTGCCGAGCAAAGAAGCATTGGGATTCGGGCACCCATGCCCCCAGCCGGGCTAGAGCCCAGACGGAGCAGGGGGCTGGGTACATGGGGTCAGGGGCAGCTCTGGCTGGAGGAGCAGGGGCGATGGCTGGAGGGGAGGGGAGCGGGCTTCTTGGGGAGGGCCCAGGTGAGTCGTACCAGAATGAGGTACCGGGAGCGGTACTGCACTGTGCCGAAGATGCCCAGGATAACGGCCATGATGTGCAGGAAGTTGGCGAGGATGGGAGCCCATTGGTAGCCCAGGAAGTCGAAGATCTGCCGCTGCAGCGCGGCCACCTGTGGGGAAGAGCGGGCTGAGGGCACAGTCACCCCTTAAAAGGGCAGGACGGGGACTCCTCCTTGACCTTGTGAAGCAGGTGACCCCAGTTACCATGGTGATGAGGCACCATGGCCTGATTGTACGCAAGCCTCAGAGCCGTCCCAGCCCCGCAGTTCCGAACGGATGCTGGAGGTGGGACAAGGCTGCAGGAGCGAGAGCGGGACTGAGCCCGAGCATCCCTCTTGGGTGGGCTGCGGGGAGAGGGGAGTCAGAGTTCAGAACACCGTCCTCCCTGCCAGGAGACCCTCTCCACCAGCAGCTCCTGCACCTGCCCCACATGGGACTCTCAGCTGGTGGAGGCAGGGTCCAGCCCTGGCCATGGGCTGAGCCGGGCCCTGGAGGGCCCAAGGGAAGGACCCGGGCCTGAGTCACCTCTTCCAAAGACCCCATCTGGAGGTTGTCCTGGCCCAGAGAATCCATGGGCCGCAGAGAAAGGGATTTTTTTCACACCCCTTCCCCAGGGAGCTGTAGTAGATTGCAGAATTGGCCTCAAATTCTTCCTCTCCCCTTTTCCATGCTCTGTGCTTGGTCATGTGACTTGCTCTGCCCAAGGGCACTTGAGCAAACCTAATGCCAGTAAGGGCTTGAAAACAGCCGGTTCCGCTGAGCCTGCCTACCTGCTGCATTGTGACATAGAGGACACCTCGTAAAGGAGCCCAAGCTCGCCCACTGGAGGAAGAGAGCAACGCCGAGAACTGAGGCACCCCGCTGACAGCCGGTCAGCCAGCAGACACACGAGTCAGCCCACCTACATCCTTCGGATGCCAGCCAACCCACCAGGTGACCACAGACACGCAGCCCAGTCCAGAAGAATCTCCCAGCTGACCGACAGAATCGTGAGCTCAATAAGATGGTTCTTTCAAACCACCAGGTCTTGGAGCGAGCTGTGACGCAGCCAAAGCTAACTGACAGAGGACTCAGTCAACACACCCTTCCCAGCAGCCCCTGGTTCCATCTTTCAGCCGATACCCTCAGGAACGAAGGTGCCAAGGACACCTGCTGTTATTGACTGTCTGACATCCCTTCCTCTGGCGACAGAACCCACCTCTTTCTTGGGAAACTACCTCCCAGCCCCTCAGTCCACGCGGCTTGGGTGGGGCTGAGCCCACCAGTAATTCCCCAGGTCTGACCGAATGATCCACAGCGGGGATCTGGGCAGCGGTGCGCGTCCACCCCTTGCCCGGCTCCTGAGTCTCCCCGGATAGTTGCCGGAGCATCGGGACACAGATGCTCTCCAGCTGCCAGGATAGCCAAACGGGTGTTGTGTTAGCTTGGAGCTGCTGGTGACTGTCTTTGTCACCTCACGGGGACAGCCCGCTGAGGAGGAAGCCAAAACTGAGACAGAGAGAGAGGGAGGGAGGAAGGGTGAACGAGCAAGGAGAGGGACATCGACCAGCGTGTCCTGGGGACGTTGTTTTAGGTCCAAGAATCTAGCTAAACCTGAAACGCACTCTCTCTCCTTGTGCATGTGATTCCTGTCACTTGCAACCAAGAGTCCGAAGAAGAGAGAAGAGGGTCTGGCCGGGGAGGGAGACGGAAGATTTGGATAAAGTGCGAAGACCCCAGAAGCCTTATTCCGGGCAGGGAGGCAGGAGGAGGTGGAGCTGATGCTACCACACAGATGGCAAAGCTTGGGCAGAGACCCAGGAAGCTGCAGGCCCAAACCTGGCACCCACCCACCTGGCACCAGCCTGCTCTTGTTGGCGACCCCCCTCCCAGGGCCCTGCAGATGGAAAGAGCTCTCCAAGCTCATCTCTCACTGGACAGTCCCTGGCAGAAAAACAGAGCTGAGATCATTATCTCATTTTGAAGAAAGAGACCAGGAAGCTCAGAGAGGGGAAGTGACTTGCCCAAGGTCGCCCAGCAGGTTGCAGAGTCAGGCAGCCATTCTGCCTTTCTCTGCCACCTGTTCCATCTTGGCACCAACTCACCACCTTTCCCAGTTGGCACTGGCCTGGGAGTTAAGAGGTGTGGTTTCTGGTTGAGAGTCTGACCCTGACTCCTGGGTGACCTTAGGCAGGCCACCTGCCCAGCTGGGTCTCGGGCTCCTCTTCCAGACATAGAGGCCACTAGACTGGATGACCTTCAAGGACTCTGCCAGTTTTGACTCTACTGGCCTGCTGACCTTGAGGGAGAAACTCCCCAAGCCACCCCCCATCCCAAAAGCTCCTGCCCTATTTCTGTCCTTCTCATTTCCACCCTGACTCTGCCAGGCCTTAGGGAGCCCTGGTGGTTTGGGGTCCAGCTTGATGCTCTCAACTCAGCTGGCACCTGGTCCTGGCCAGGGGCTGCCATCAGAGGATAGAGGCAGCGGCTGTGACAGAGTTGCCCAGGCTCACACTGTGGCCGTGGAGACAGCCTGCCTGGATATGCCTACCTAAAACACGACAGCACCCCACCCCCACCCTGGCCCTTGTTCAAAACCCCTCTGTGTTTTCAGGGGCCTCATTGACAGACTGTTGGACAGTTGTCAAAAAGAGAAGCTTTGGAGTCCTTAAAACTCAGGTTCAAGTTGCAGCTCTGCTCTGTGACTTAGGGCAAGTTACTTTCCCTCTCTGAGCCTATTTCTTCAACTATAAATAGGGAAGCTAATCCCTGCCTTGAGAAGTTGTTGTGAGGACATGGAGACAGCACGTAAACTAACAGAAAATTAGACTTAATAAATGGTGGCTAATTAGTGGAAGACCTAATAGTTGAAGCTTCTTAGTTTGGCATTGATAGGATTGGGCTCAATCCTTAGCTCCTGGTCAGCTCCTGCCCCCAAGCGGCTGAAATAACAGTTGAAGTCCCACCTTCATTTCCCTTTTCCTTCATCCAAGTCCTCCTTGGTCTTCAAAGGACAGCATAATTCCTGTCTTTTCTAGGAAGACCTCCCTGACCAGCCCCAAAGGACCTCTCCTTCCACTGCACATGGAGCCCTGGCTGGTCTTGTCCTTCTCAGCCATCGCTCCAGCGTCCCTGCATCCTCACATGCAACACCCGCTCCTTCATCTCCACCCCACCCACATCCATTTATCCATCGCTCCGACAGGTGACACGCCCTCATCCATCTAGGGTCCATCGCTTATTTATTCACAGAACATTTATGCGCTGGGATGCAGAAGTGAGTGAGCTGTGGTCCCTGCCCTTCGGGAACTCAGAGGCTGGTAGAGGAGACGGATAGTCACAAAGCAGCGGCGTCAGCGCTCTAACCCAGACCTGATTGATGCTGTCTCT
This sequence comes from Equus quagga, assembly GCF_021613505.1. Classification (NCBI taxonomy): domain Eukaryota; kingdom Metazoa; phylum Chordata; class Mammalia; order Perissodactyla; family Equidae; genus Equus; species Equus quagga. The sequence goes on along the minus strand of NC_060271.1, from coordinate 25,389,926 downwards.
CCCTCCAATGCTGAGCGCAGAGATGGATTTCAATATACACAGATATTTTTGGGGGGGCCGGCCCCGTGGCCAAGTGGTTAAGTTCACGCGCTCCACTGTGGCGGCCCAGGGTTTTGCTGGTTCGCTCGTCAGGCCACGCTGAGGTGGCGTTCCACATGCCACAACTAGAAGGACCCATACCTAGAATATACAACTATGTACCGGGGGGCTTTGGGGAGAAAAAAGCAGAAAGAAAAAGAAAAAAGAAGATGGCAACAGTTGTTAGCTCAGGTGCCAATTTTTAAAAATAAATAAATATACATATATATTTTTAATTGAGATTCTGTGTTTTATAAATAATCTTAATTCTAAAGTTATTATTATTATTTTTCTTTTTGAGGAGGATTAGCCCTGAGCTAACATCTGCTGCCAATCCTCCTCTGTTTTGCTGAGGAAGACTGGCCCTGACCTAACATCCATGCCCATCTTCCTCTACTTTATATGTGAGATGCCTACCACAGCATGGCTTTTGCCAAGCAGTGCCATGTCCGCATCCGGGATCCGAACCGGCGAACCCTGGGCCGCCGAGAGGCGGAACGTGCACACTTAACCGCTGCGCCACTGGGCCGGTGCCTAAAATTATTATTTTTTATTAGAAAACTAAGTCAAACATTCCAGAACTTCTGCTTGATATGCAGCTAATTAACAAAGATCAGAACAAAAAAATCAGAGGAATATCTTCCCCATCCGGTTACACCACTTAGAAGCAATAACCTGAGGGCTGCAGTGATTGTAAATCATACCTGGCCTTGGCGTGTCTTTCTTACCTTGATGGGAGGAATTATATAGAGACAAGAGCAACCTACACCTTTGCAAAAATTTCAAGAGCATGTGCACTGAGGGGAAAGAGTGACTTTGGGGCTATTTCCACCTGGCCAGCCTGCGAGCCAGGTCAAGCCAGCTTCTTGAGTCTGTCTCCGAAGTGGGCCAGTAACGGAAGCTCCTGTGGGCGACTGATGCAGCCCCTCCCTGACCTCCTGGCAGAAGGAGGCTGGCCATCCAGCCCCCCAGTTGAGTGCTTTTTCTAAAATACGAGTCTGGTCGGATCACTGTCATCAGTGCAGCCCAGACAGCCTGGGGTAATTCCTACAGCCTCTGGGCCTGTCAACTCCCCTGCCACGTAGGATCCCAGACAAGCAGGACGAGTCCCCTGAATATAGTCCCAGAGTGACAGCTCAGAAGAAGTCACACCGATCCTTCTGGATCTGTCAACGCCCACAGAGCAAGTCCCACGTGCCTGCCATCAGGCCTCTCTACCCGGATCTCCACCGGGCTCTGCCGCTTCCGCTGACCCAGCCTTCCCCCACCCCCTTTCAGGAGCCCTCCCAAACCAGCAAGGGCCTTTTTAGCCTCACTCCTTCCCTGAGGGCCGCCCCCTTACATGTTGCACCCAAGGATGCTGCTTTCTCTGTAGTCTTCTCGAGTGACTGTTTCTCTTCTCTCATCGTCTGTTCCTCAGGCCCAAAGGTGGGGTTGGTACCCTCCGAGGCCTCTAAGCTGCTTGCAGCACTGTAGACCCTGCGCCCCCAGGCTCGGGCCCTGTGGCTATCCCAGCCGCTTCCACTGCCGGCCTCCTCACCTACCAGCCTTCGGGGCTTCCCCTTCTTTGAAACGAGCTGGATCCCTGTGTCATCCTGGTCCACTCTGACACTTGGGGGCCACTCCATCCAGCACCCCAACCTCTCAGTCTCTAAAACTCCTCTCCGGTGACCTTTCCTTCCATTCCTCCTCATCCACAGCCACGCCTTGGACCATGTCATCACATCCAGTGTCCTCAATTTGACAGCCCCTCTTGGACCACCCCAGCTTGCTTCCCCGCACCCTTCGCAATGACAAGCCCAGTCCAGGGCGTCAGGTCCTCAGCCCCTGCCCCTCGAGGCCCTCCCGTTCCCCTGCTCTTCACATCCCAACTTGGCCTGCTGGGGTCGCACCAGCCCTTCCTCAATATCGGCATAGTCGGCAACCCCGACTCTCGTATTCCTCTGCCTTTTCTTTACACCTGTCAGGAAAAGCCCACACCTGCATAAACCCAGCGAACAGTGTTCTCAGTGCTCACAAAGCAGCCATGCACTGCTGGGCAAGTCCCCCGACGGGGCAGACTGGTCCACTGTGGATCCATAATCGGAGCCTTCAAGAGGCTCCTGATGCTGTCCCACAGCCCGCCTAGGCTTCTCTGGGAACTCACGCTCCCTGATGACTACGTCAGATCTTCTCACTGTCCTCCACCCTCCTGGGGCCCTTGCACCCTCTCAGTGAGGACCTGGTCCCCCCTCACTGCCCGCTGTGTTTGAGGCACTGCCCCCTCCCCCCTGCACTCTGCACTCCATCTTCCCCTGTCTTTTCAGGAGCCCACACCATCCACGGTCCCTTCTCTTGTGTAAACTTGACCTTTCCCTCTGCCAGGATCCTTCCCACTGGGTCCTAAACACACTCAAGCCTCTCCCATTAAAAAAAAGGGGCCCCTGATCCCCTCCAGCTACTGCCCCGTCTGTCTCAATGCTCTCAGACCCCAAACTGTTTGAAGGTCCCCAGGCCCTCCCTGCCCCACACACCTCTGCCCACTTACCTCCTACAGTTTGGTCCAGTGGTTAGGAGCAGAGCCTGGGTTAGAATCCAGGTGCCACTGTTGTTTTTTGTGTGTGAGGAAGATTGGCCCTGAGCTACCATCTGTTGCCAATGCTCCTCCACTTTGTATACGGCATGCCAGCACAGCATGGCTGATGAGCGGTGTGTAGGTCCGCACTCAGGATCCAAACCCGAGAACCCCAGGCTGCCGAAGCAGAATGTGTGACCTTAACCACTATGCCACCAGCTGGCCCCTGGTGCCACTGGTTTTTATACAACTCTGGACAAGTCACTTCACCTCCCTGTACCTCAGTTTTCTCACCAACAAGAATGGGTATGACTCATAGTACCTCCCTCTCATGGCTGAGAGGAGAGTCAGTATTATTCAAAATTACATTTTGCTGCAGAACTCCCTGCCTCCTCCCTGGCTTTATTTTTTCCATGTCACTTATCATCAACTAACATACTCCCCTCTCCTCTTTTTTTTTTTTGAGGAAGATTAGATCTGAGCTAACATCTGCTGTCAATCCTTCTCTTTTTGCTGAGGAAGACTGGCCCTAAGCCAACATCTGTGCCCATCTTTCTCTACTTTATATGTGGGACACCTGCCACAGCATGGCTTGATGTCCACACCCGGGATCCGAACCAGCGAAACCTGGGCCACCAAAGCAGAATGTGGGCACTTAACTGCTGCGCCACCGGGCCGGCCCCCCACTCCTTATTCGCTGTCTGTCTCCTGCATCAGAAGGCAAACTCCATGAGAGCAGGGATTTCTGCCTGAGATGTTGCCAGTGGTGAGAGCCGTGCCTGGCGCACTGCAGGTGCTGAAGTCAACTCCTTCTCCACCCTCCCTGGCCACTCCCTTGATTCCGGTACAGCCCATCCCCCCAGCAGGTCAGGCCCCTAAATATCCGAACACCCCAGGGCCATATCCTGGCCCCTCTTCCTGCTCCACTTGTCCCAGCAAACGCATACCCAGCCCAGCTTCAGTGACGACCTGCTCACGTTTCCGCCTCCAGCCCTTTTATAACCAAGTACCCATTGGATGGCTCATTACGAACCTAATATGCCCCAAACCTGGTCCATTTCCAGTGTTTGGGCCCCATGACATGTCCAGCTGCATGAGCCAGAAAGGTAAACTTTGGGTCCTGGTCTCCCTTCCGCTCCCACACCTCCACGCCCAGCCTCTCATCAGGTCCCGCTCTCTGATCTGCCAGTCTCTCACATCTGGTCACTTTTCTCCCTCCACTGTCTTCTCTCACCTGGCTGTTGCAATATCGGCCCTCCCACCCCCCAGCCTCCTTCAAGCCTGACACGCCCAGTCTCCTTTCAGAGGGAAGCCTCCTCGAACCTCCCCTGCTGCCCCTCCCCCTGCCCTTAGCTCCCCACCCCCACCTCTGATTATTTATTTATCGGGTAGCTGCCAGCTGAGGGGGATGCAGTTGCCATGGGAACCTTCAGCCCCGAGTCAGGGCTGCCTCTGTTCTCAGTAGGATGCTCTTGTCTGTCTAGACGCCAACCCCAGGAGCTCAACACCAGGTGGGGGGTGAGGGGCGAAGAATGGATAATACAGATGGACCCACCCTGGCCCCAGGAAGCTGGCTAGGGGAGAGGGCAGAAGGGGGCCGGGCTCCGGGCCACGGAACCCATCAGAAGGCTCTTGTGCCCCAGCCCTTGGCAGCCAATCCTGCAAGTCAACGACTTTCCTGGCCAAAAGTCCAGCCATGTCGCCATGGGCCTTAGACACAGAAGTCAGGCTGCCCAAGGAATGACAAGGGAGGGGCCGTGGAAGATTCTGGAGAATGGTTTGGTCCAGCCTGGTACTGTCTCTTTTATCGAATTTAGTTCATCAAGGGCTGAGGTGGGAAGAGCTCCCCATCTGGGGTCAGGCAGACCTGAGTTCCACCCCCAGCTCAGTCCCTGACTCACTGTGTTACCTTGGGCAAGTTACTCCCCCTCTCTGAGCCTGTTTCCTCACTAGGAAAATGTCCTGAGGATTCAGACAGGGCATGTAAAGCTCAGCCTGGCGCGTGGCACACAGCGGTGCGCAGGGTCTGGCAACAGCCTCTGCCGCATCCCCAAACTCAAGCCCCCCTTTTCCCAATGGATTTCTGAGGCAGCTGACAAAATTAAACTCGACTCAGCCCCTCATCCGTGAAATGAGGGAGTGGGACTGAAGCCACAAACAGCAGAGCTGGAAGGACCCCTGGAGATTGCAGCCCTCCCCCTCCCCATCCAACCCCCTCATTAGGGAGGTGAGCAAATCCACAGCAGAGAGGAGCAGGGACTTCTGAGCCGAGGGTCTTCTCTCTCTCCCGGAGCTCTGCCTCCAACTCCGGGCCCATCTGGGGTCAATGCCATTTGAGCATGAGTTGAAACAGACGCCTGCCGAGAGATTAAAATGATCACATCACGGAGAGCAGGTCGTCTTCGGCAGGGTCAGGAGGATGGGCCCAGTAGGGAGTCAATTCATTGACCAAATATTTCTTGAGCACCTACTGTGTGCAAGGCCCTGTGCAAGGGTGTATGGTACTGAACCAGCTGGCGTGGCTCCTGCCTCAGAGAGCTGAAGTCTAGAGACAGATACCACAGTCCTCTGGGAGCTGATGAGGGGGCTTTTCTGCCAGCTTGCCCAACCACTGTGTGCAGTGATCTGTGGGGACTCCCCCCAACACATAAACGCGTGCACACACACACACACACACACACTCCCTTTCTTTTCCAGGGCCCCCGCAACACTTCTGCCTCTCTCTGTCCCAGCCTGGATCCTGCTGGAAAATGGCCAAGGCTGTCACTGTTAAGTGAAAAAAACAAGCTTCAGAACAATACGATTCCATTTATGTAAAAAAAGACTGACACAGAACGTGTGCAACTGTAAATGCAGAATCAAGAGCAGGGAAACCCATAACAAATGGTTATGAGAAGCTCTCTCCAGGGAGTGGCAATGGGGTGACAGGGACACTTTAAAATACACAAACTTCTGTGTTTCTGAAATTTTTTTACAACAAAGTGATATTTCTGAAAAAGTTAAGAAAAAATGTAAAATGCTGTAGATTCATCGCTTAGACTACATAAAAGAATGCTAGACGGCTCAGAGGATCCGAAGGAAGGCCGCCTCCTTCTCAGACGCGCATGTGCTGTGGGACCCCGGGCCTGTCTCCTCCCCTGGGCCTCAGTGTTCCCATCTGTACAGTGGGGGCCTCTGTAGCTCCAAATCGCTCTCCAGGCCTGGAGCCGGCACGGCCTGCCTGACAGCCTAATGGCCCTTTTCCCCCAGAGGTTGGTTCTGCGGATCCCCGGTATGGCCTGTCCCTAGGTTCTGCCTGGGTCATCACAGCCCTGCTGCCCCCACCTGAGCACACACAGACCTGTCGCCACCTCTCCTCCGGGTCCTGCCAGCCAAGTGCCCTCTCCCACAGCCTTAATGTGCCGCCTTGATGTGAAGGTCCCCCTTTTACAGAGAAGGCTGAGAGCAGTCACTCGTGTCTCCTGAAGTCACTCGTGTCTCCTGAAGTCACTCCAACAGGAAAGGGTCCTTGTCTCTACACCCACTCACTAGACATCTCTCCAGAGCACTAGGGACGTAGGCAGGGACAGAGTGGAGGAGGGGACGGAGGGGGCGAGGACCCAACGGCCTCTCGAGAGTCAGCCAGTGCAGCCTCCCATGGGCAGTGATGGAGCAGCTAACGCTGATTGATGTCCTATCAGTGCCAGGCACTGTTCTGAGCGCCTCCCATCTGTTCATTCATTCATTCTACAAACAGTTCTCAAGTGCCGAGAACTCAGTGCTGAACAGGGAGGCCTCAGTTCCTGTCCTGATGGGGTGACGGTCCTCTGGTTCCCTCCTCAGTGCAGAGGCCAGAACATCCACCCCAGCCGAGGGCGGAGGGGACGTGGAGAAGGGGTAAGAAGAGAGGAGGTTCTTTCCCATCAGAAACAAAACAAACAAAAATCCCCCAGAAGGAGATTAATAACCTCTCTCAATGGGCCTCAGAAGTGGAGACCCATTTATTGAGCACCTGTTGTATATTACCCCTCATACTCACATCCCATCTCTTAATCCTAGCACCATTGATGGGTGAGGAAACTGAGGCCCAGAGAAGCAGAGGGGCTCACCCAGGAGCACAGGGAAGAGCTAAGATCCAACCAGTTTACTGGGGGGCCGAGCCCTCGCTCTTCCCTTCTCTCCGAGGCTTGCTCCTGAGCCTGTTTGCATGCCCCGTCATTTGGGACTCTCATCTCCTAAGCTCGAGGGCGCCTTCTGCTCTCTAGGGGAATCTCCTTCCCCTCAGCGCTGCTCCCTCCTCCTTAGGACAGCTCCCCATGCCCTCATGCCCTCAAGCCCTCAAGCCCTCAAGCCCCCAGATTGCCATCTGTCTGTCCTCGAACCCTCCTGCTGTGGCCCAGCTCTCTACCTCCGCAGGGCCAGGGAAGCCAGGGAGCAGCTGGTCATTACCTTGCGCGTAATTAGCCCTCGGAGACCAGCAAGGAGCTGTTAGGGAGGCCCAGGACCATCTCAGAGGGCTGATCTGCCCGGCCCTGGTCCTGTCAGGAGGCAGCCGCTGGGGCTTGGCCTCTGTCTCCATGACAACCCCACCCCACATCCCAGTGACTGCTGACCCTCCCCAGCTGGGGGGCTCCTCGGCCCCTTCTGGGCAGATCTATGCCGCCACCTCTGAGCTGGCAGCTCCATTAGAACGAAGGGCTTGGCAGTGGTCTAATTAGCATATATCTACATTAATTTGCATAAACGCTAGGGCTAGCAGCCCAGGGTGATACCAAGGTCAGTCGGAAAAATCAAAGGGTCCCTCCATCTCACCGGGCGACTCCTCATCCACCATCTGGTCCAAACCCACAGGTGCCACGGTGGGGGGGTGGGGGGTGCGGTGTGCAGTGCAGAGAAGGGCCTTCAGGTAGTGGCTCTGTGACTCAGTCTCCCCTTCTGTGGAATGCGGACGAGGATGCCTACATCACAGTAGTGTTGACAGGACTGAGGGGACTTCCCCGTCCTCTCCAACCCCCAACCTCCACTCCGGGATGGAGCTCCTTGCATTCTGCCTATGGGGCAGGCCCTTCTTGCCTGCAGGAGCCCAGGAGAGTCCATCCCTTGGATCTGGGACTGCCGTGCCACCTGCCTCCCCTCTAGTTTCTGGGTCTGGCAGGAAGTGGATTAGGAGCTGACGGCTACCAGCTTTGGCCTTTCATCAACACCACCTCCTCTGGGCCTCGCCCTTGTGCAGGGAGCAGAGGGCATCTGACATGGCTCTGGTCCCCAGCACCGCCCACCCCAGTGCACTGTCTGGAAAACCATGAGAGGCAGCCTAGAGTAGTGGGGCAGAGGGCACGCTCTGGAGTCAGACTGCTCGGTTTAGCTTCCGCATGAGCCTCAGTCTCCCCACCTGTAAAATGGGGATAACAACCGTCTCCCCACCTCCTGGAGTTGTTGTGAAAATTAAATGAGATAACGTATGTCAAGTGCCTCACACAGTAAGTGCTCCATAAATGTTAACTATTATTATTAAAACAATGACGGTAATGAGAAAAAAAACCTGAGACCACCTGGAGGCTCAAGGAGGGGTTTACAGAAGAGGTGATATTTGGGGCCGGCCCCGTGGCCGAGTGGTTAAGTTCACGCGCTCCTCTCCGGCAGCCCGGGTTTTGCCGGTTTGGATCCTGGGCGCGGACATGGCACCGCTCATCAGGCCATGCTGAGGTGGCATCCCACATGCCACAACTGAAAGGACCCACAACTAAAAAAAATATACAACTATGTACCGGGGGCTTTGGGGAGAAAAAGCAGAAGAAAAAAAAAGAAGATTGGCAACAGTTGTTAGCTCAGGTGCCAATCTTTAAAAAAAAAAGAAAACAAAACAAAATAAAGAAGAAATTGATGGGGACAGATGAGTCTGGGCAAAGGCTGAGTGGTGGGCAGGGTGACCAAGTGTCCTGGTTTGCCTGGGACTGTGGAGTTTCTTGGGGTGCAGCACTTTAAAAGATAAAACCCAAAAGTCCCAGGCAAATAGGGACAAGTCAGTCACCCCAGATGAGGGAGGGTCTGGAAGACTTGGGGGGATGAAGTGTGGGGTGGATGAAGTGCGGGGTGGCGGCGTGGGTGGCAGGGGCTCAGACCCAGAGCTTCACCCTGTTGGTTTCTAGGGGCCCGGGGAGGTTGAGCGGAGGGATGTGGATGCTGCGCGCTTTGGGACAGTGCTCTCTGACTGACAAGGAGGACAGGCGGGAGGTGGGTGATCAGGGGCAGATGCTGAGGCCTTTCTTGGAGGGTTAAGAGCAGGGCCCAGGATCCCTCTCCACGCTCGGGGTCCCACTCTCCCAGGACGGCCCCCTTCTTGGTGACGCCTACTCTACCTCTGCCCATGTCCCCATGTCCAAATTGCTTCGGCACCCCAGTCCCGTGCCCCAGATGCCGAGACCCCCAGGAGGCTGTGGAGTGGGCAGCACAGGCCTGGGAACAGGGCAGCCTCCAAAGAGGAACACAGGGATGGAGGGGAAGACAACCCAGGCAGAGAAAACCCAGCAAAAACCCAGGCTCTCCCAGGAGACGCTGGCTGCAGACAAACGGACATTTGAATACATGTCACGGTGATTAATCAGATCCCCCCACTAAGTACAATGAACGACACCATATAATTAAGGCAAAAACGCACGGCAGAAAGCACCTGGACGGAGCAGGCACTTCGGCAGGGAGAATTAATTAAGGAGGCACTGAGAATTCCAGGAGTGGCTACGAGGATGCAGGGGGCGTGCGGAAGACCAGAAGGTTGACAAAAATAATTGGGAGTTAACATGTGGCCAGCTTGGGACTGAGGCCAGCACCCAGTAGTTACTATCCAGGCTCTGGAGTCTGGCAGACCTGGGATGGGGTCCCAGCTCTCACTCACAAGCTGTGGGGTCTGGGAAAATCATTTCCTGGAGCCTCAGTTTCCTCACCTGTAAAATGGGAATACTAATAGTAACACCCACCTCCCGGGGTTGTGTGAGCAAAGGACTGTGCATACAGTACCTGCTCGGTAAATTATCACTGGTTGGACAAGTCACTTTCCCTCTGGCTCTTCATTTCTCACTGGCAAAAAGGGAGAATAATGTCCTGTCTTCTTCACAGAGAAATTGGAGGATCTAATAAGATCATAACCATGAAAGCAATTTATATACTATGATGTGCTTTTTAAACTGTAAAGTGCCTTACCCACATCTGTCAATATTAGGATAATTGTAAGTCCTTGGTTTCATATCAAGGTCAGATTCTTGCTGCTTGTTCCCAGAGAAGCTATACAGCTTAGTGCCTAAAACTGTGGCCTAAGAGCCACACTTTTCACATTTATCAGCTGTGTGACCATCAGCAAGTCACTTAACCTCTCTGTGCTTTCATGGCTCCTTCTGTAAGATGGGGATAAGGATAATAGCACCCCTCTCATGGAATGGTGGAAAGGCCTAAATGAAGGAACATGTGTAAAAAGTTCAGAACATTGCCTGGCCTGTAGCCATGGGTAAAGCCATGTCAGCTGTGATGACTGCTACTCAGAGTAAGACTCTGGGCCTGCATCCCCCACAGGCTCAGAGGACTCACGCTCTGAAGGAGAAGAGACCACCACTGTCCTGGCCCCTTTGAGGCCAGGCAGCACTTTCCCCTTGCTCCACCCTTGTTCTTCTCATTCGCCCACCAAGCAGGGCCCCTAACTCTAAGCCAGGCCTGCCCTGGGTGCACAGATGACTGACTTCGAGTGTGAGTGCTTGGCGAGCCCAGAGAAGAGGGCAAGGACTTCCCTCCAGGGACTTGAGCCCACCCTGGACACGCTGCTTACATCCTTTTCATTTACTCCTCTCAACTCGAGAAGGTGTCATATTCCATACATGGAAACTGAGGCCCATGGAGCAAAGTAACAGACGCCAGGTCACAGAATAGGATTCGCACACAGCCTGTGGGCTCCTAAGCCTGCCCCCCTCCCCATGTTGCTTCATGAGCTCTTCTGGTCCACGGACAGCTGCTGGGCACACAGCATCACCACCGCGGCCAGACCCCCTCACCGCTGAAACCCCGAAACCCTCCGGGCAGGTCCACTGGAGCCTCCGACGACACAGAGATGTCGTCTGTTCACATCCATCACTCACTAGCTCTGTGACTTCCCGGAGCCTCAGTTTCCCCATCTATAAACAGGAAGAGAATAAAACCCACCTTTGGGAGTTGACATCAAAGGACACAAACCGATAAATGCCATTCTTTCGTCTCCTCTGAGTCCCAGCCTTCCACCCGGACCCCACTCTCCGCCCCGGCTTTTGGAGACCTGTGTTCCCATGTAGCTTTGCCTCCACTGAGGCCTTCTCGTCCCGGCCTCCTTCGGTGAGGCTTCCTTCATTCTTTCTGGAGGCCTTATTCCCTGCTAATGAGACAACACAGAGGCAGTCCTCCCGCGGCCCCTCTGCTATGTCCTCAGGCGGGGGGTGCCTCGGAGCATCCCCGGAAACCGCCAGCGTGAGTGCGCTGCTGGCTGGGCCGCAGGGCTCCCTCCGAAAGCTCCCTCGAGGCTGACCCCGCGCTCGTCCGCGCCAGCCGGGCCGAGCCGGCCTGCGAGTGGCCGGCGGGGATGCTCCATCAACCACCGGACCAGACGCCTCCGTACAAACACCGCCCCACTTTCAGCGCCTCCTCTCGACTCCGGCTTTTCCGTGCTGGACTCTGCTGTGGGTCTGGGACATCCTGTCTGACTCAGAATATTATGAGGCTGAGAACTTGGGCAAATCATTTGTCCTTTTAGGGCCTCCGTTTCCTCATCTGTAAAATGGGAGCTGTAATCCCTACCTCCCAGGTTGGGGGGCGGAGCCGACCGGATAACTGACATCTGGGAACCACCACGCCCTCCCCTCGGGGCAGAGGCCCAGGCCTCGCACTTCTTGTTCCATTTGGGTCAAGAGAAGCAGCTCCGCGAAGTCCATCCAGCCCCCGCCTCCTTCACACCCGAGCATGCCCGACAGCAGAGTCGACCTCCTGGGATTCTGCCGCAAAAGCAGAATCTCCTGGAAATCGGTTTTACCTTAAAAGAATAAGCATCAACATTCTATCTGAAATAGAGCCTCCGCCTTAATTCATTTCCCCCCAAATCAGGACAGAATTGACGCTCTGCAGAGATGCATAATATCTTTATCCCCGCCTACCCCGCCCCGAACCTGGCAGGTGCGGGCGGGAACTGCAGTCTGAGAAGCCAGCCAGACTGGGTGCAAATCCCGCCTCCACCCTTCCCCACCCGCCACACCGCTGGGAAGCCACTCGGCATGGCTGCGGCCGTCTCCTCACCAGAAATGGGGCTAATTTATACTGGAACCCACGTCTGTGGGTCAGGCCAGGGTGAGGCTGAGAGGAGGGAGTGAGAAGTCAGGGTCCAAGCCTGAGGTCAGGGACAGGGAAGCGGGAGTCACGGCACGAAGGGTCTTAAGACTGGGCTCCACAGGCCATGATGAGACCTCTGCATTCTCAGCTCATCTGTTCGACCAATAAATCTTCACTGAATGTCAGCCGCAATGACAGACACTGGAGATGCAGTGGCGAGCACAAGCAGAAACAGACACAGCCCCTTACCTAACACTATGGGAACAGAAGGGAACTCCCTCGACCTGGTAAAAGGCATCCATGAAAACCCCACCGCTAACATCACACTTAACGGGGGGAGGCGGAAAGTGGTTCCCCAAGATCAGGAACAAGACAAGGATACTGGCTCTCCTCGCTTCTGTTCAACATCGTATGGGAGGTTCTAGCCAAGACAATTAGACAAGAAAAAGAAGTCAGAGGCATCTGAATTGGAAAGGAAGAAGTAAAACTCTACTCGCAGATGACGGGATCTTATATATAGAAAGCCCTAAAGAATCCACCAAAAATTCAGAGCTACGAAGTAAGATCAGCAAGGGGGCAAGACCCAAGACCAATATGCAAAAATCAGTTGAATGTCTATTCCCTCGCAATCAACAATCCAAGTTTGAATTAAGAAAACAATTCCATTTACAATAGTATCAAAAAGAATAAAGTACTCAGGATCAATTTAACCAAGGAGGTGCAAGACGGATACATTGAAAACTACGGAATATGGTTGAAGGAAATTAAAGAAGACTTAAATAAATGGAAAGATGCTCAGCGTTCCTGGATTGGAGACTCAGTACTGTTAAGACTGTAGTATTTCCAAACTGATCTACAGATTCAAGGGAATCTCTCTAAAAATCCCAACTACCTTTTCTGCAGAAATGGATAAGCTGGTCCTAAAATTCATATGGAAATGCAAGGGACCCAGAAGAACCAAAACAATCTTGAAAAAGAGAAGAGTTGGAGGACTCCTACTTCTTGATTTCAAAACTTACCAACACACTACGGTAATCAGGACTGTGTGGTACTGAAATAAGGTCAGACATGTAGACCAATGGGATAGAATTGGGAGTCCCCAAATAAACCCATACAGTGACGGTCAATTGATTTTCAACAAGGGCGCCAAGACCATTCAATGGAGAAAGTATAGCCTTTTCAACAGATGGTGCTGGGACAATTAGATATCCATCTGCAAAAGAATGAGGTCAGACCCCTACCTCACACCATATAAAAAACTAACTCAAAATGGACCACAGACCTAACTGTAAGAGCTAAAGTTATGTAACTCTTTTTTTTTTAACTTTTTTTTTTCTTTGAGGAAGGTTAGCCCTGAGCTAACATCTGTTGCAATCCTCCTCTTTTTGCTGAGAAAGACTGGCCTTGAGCTAACATCCGTCCCCATCTTCCTCTACTTTATATGTGGGATGCCTGCCACAGCATGGCTTGCCAAGCAGTGCCATGTCCCCACCCAGGATCCAAACCAGCAAACCCCAGGCTGCCGAAGTGGAATGTGTGCACTTAACTGCTGTGCCACCAGGCCGGCCCCTAAAATTATGTAACTCTTAGAAGGAACCATAGGTGTAAATCAGAGTGACCTTGGAATAGGCAACAGTTCTTAGATATGACATTCTTTTCTTTTGGCTGCTTGTGCAGCCAAAGAAAAACTAGATAAACTGGACATCATCAAAAACTTTTCAACATCAAAGGATACTATCAACAAAGTGAAAAGTCAAGCCACAGAATAGGAGGAAATATTTGCAAGTTAGAGACGTGACAAGGGTCTAGAATCCAGATTATGTAAAGATCACTTACCCCTCAACAATAAAATGATAAATAACTCAATTAAAAAGTGGACAAAGGATTTGAATAGAAATTTCTCCAAAGAAGATACACAAGTGGCCAGTGAGCACAAGAAAAGATGCTCAGCATCATTAGTCACCAGGGAGATGCAAATCAAAACCACAATGAGGGGCCGGCCTGGTGGCATAGTGGTTAAATTTGTGTGCTCTGCTTCGGTGGCCCGGGGTTCGCGGGTTCAGATCCTGGGCACAGACCTACACACTGCTCGTCAAGCCATGCTGTGGTGGCATCCTACATACAAAATAGAGGAAGACGGGCACAGATGTTAGCTCAGGGACAATCTTCCTCACCAAAAAAAAAAAAGGTGAATTTTATAGTATGTGAATTATATCTCAATTAAAAATAAAAAGAAGAAAAAGGGCCAGACACAGCTATTCCCCCTGTGGAGCTTACATTCAGTGGGAGGAGAGGATGCCACATATATGCACACACAGCAAAATTACCGTTGTGCTAAGTTCTCAGAAGGAGGGGTGCCAAGAACCAGAGCTCTGATAGAGGTGGTCAAGGAAGACTTCCCAGAGGAAGGGATCTGAAGGAAGAGAAGTTAGCAAAGTAAGGAGGAGAGGGAAGGAAGTTCAGGCAGAGGGAAGAGCATATGCAAACGTCCTGTGGTAGGAGGGAGCTTGGCAATAGAAGGGTCCAGAAAAGGCTCCTGTGGCTACAGCGAGGGGAATGAGAGAAAGCAGGACACCATGGAGAAGGGCTGGAAAGGCTATTATGTCCTGTGGCCCGATGCCAACGTGGCTGAGCAGGAAAGCAGCTTTGGGCTGGAGAGGGGGCACCAAGCCTTCTGAGTATCCGGTTGGGTCAAGCATCATACTGGAGGTATTGGGCACCTACTGCGGGGGTCAAGTGCTCCCAGTCAACATCTGGAAGGAGTTGGGAGTTCCTTTCTCCCAGCTGAGCCACTCTTCATGAGACCTGATGGACAGAGGAAAAAAATCCAATTCTCTGATGTATTTAGCGGTACCTCCTCACGCTCCCAGGAAGGAAATACTGATGAAGACCAGCCTCCCTGCTATGGCAACAGCAACCACTTCTGACTTCCCCTCCCGACAAAAGGTCCGGTGGAGAAGTCTGCCTAGCAACCGTGGGGGCCTCGGGAGCCCCGTCCACTTTGCCCCGGCTGTGGCGCGGCTCCCAGCTTCCCCGCTTCTCCTTCAGTGCAGAATCACAGCAGCCACCAACATCTGGACAGCTCTTCCCAGCTCAGATTGTGATTTACACCACCACCCTGAGATGTGGCGTTATTGGTCCCATTGGACAGACGAGGACAGCGAGCTCAGAGGGGTGAGGGGGGCCTGTCAGCGCAGGGGCTTCCCTCTGCCCTGCCCCGACTGTCCCAGGTGCTAAAGGTCTGTTGTCTGTGCAGGTCTCCGGCTCTGACTCACCTGTGCCACGGAGGAACAGATGAATGGAAGGCGTGTCACCCCCCCCCCCTCCTGCCCCCCTCTCCCTTTCTTGGTAATCTACCCCTCCCGGGGGCCCCCCCCCCCCCCAGTGCTCTGTTCTGGTCTGACCCAAGAGAAGGCAAGGGAGAGGTCATTTGGGCCTGTGAGAGCCGGGACAGTGAGAAGGGACTACAGGAGAGGCCCTGTGCAGGGCCCAGGGCAGGCCCCTGCGAGGGTGCCCCCTGCTTACTGGGCTGAAGCATGTCTCTTCAAAATGCCTGTCTCTGAACTTTAACCCTAGTATTAAAAATGATGGCTAATGTTTTTTTTTGAGGAAGATTAGCCCTGAGCTAACATCTGTGCCCATCTTCCTCTCCTTTATATGTGGGGCATCTGCCACAGCATGGCTTGACACTGCATAGGTCCACACCTGGGATCTGAACTCACAATCCCTGGTCTGCCGGAGCAGAGCACACAAATTTAACCGTTGCGGATGGCTAATATTCTGTGCACACTTACTCTGTGTGAGGCTTTGTGCCAAGCACTTTGCATGCACCGTGTCATTTAGCCCTCACAACCACGAGGGAGGGATGGGTCGTCAACATGTTCTACGGAGGGGAGTGTGGCCTGAGATCTCAGAGCTGGGGGTGCGGCAGAACTGTGGCAACCCAGGCGGGTCGGACCCCAGAGCCCAGCTCTTAACCATTTACCTGCAGCCCTGGGAGACTTGTTCCTCCTCACCTGCCCATCCCCTATCCCCCAGGCTGGCGGGGAGGATTGAAAGGAGGGCCGAGACGGGGGTGGGGGTGTAGCTGCCTCCTGCAGTCCTGCCCTGGCCCTGGGCCAGAAAGCTGTGGCAGAAGCTGCTGGAAGAGGTGCACTGTCTGCATGTGGAAGCAAGGGCAGAGCGAGGGCCCAGGCCTGACCTCAGGCCTGGTTCACAGGAGGAAGAGAAGGGAAGGCAGGGTTCTTAAGTGCCTACTGTGTGCATATGCTGAGCATAGCACTTGACAGGTAGCATTTCACTTTATCTCCAGAACGAGCTAAGAGCTAAGAGATAACAGCTAACCCCCACTGTGTGCGAGCATCTCCCGACTGTTCAGCAAGCTTTGGTTCATTCACCCCTCACAGAAACACTGGGGAGAGACTGAGATCATCCTTGCTCCTCCCTCGAATGGGAAAAGGGATGCATAAAGACGAGAAGGAACTTCCTAAGGTCAACAGCTGAAAAAGATTTGAACCAGGCCGTGGAGGCCATGAGCCCAGACTTACTGTCCTGCTGGGGAGTGGCACCCCCGTTTTCCCAAGGGGGAGAATGAGGCCTTTCTGGAGTCAGCAGGCGTCAGCATGGGGTCCAAGCCCCATCTGGGGGCCATCTATGGCATCATGACTGATGGAGTGGCACCCCCTGGACTGACGGGCCCCTTTGCTGCTCCCCACCAACTCCTGCCCAGAAACGTCATGTCGAGCCCACGGGGAAGAGTCCAGCTGTGGACGGTTGCCCTCAGCTGCCCAGAACGGAGCAGAGGAGCCGACCACCGCCACCCACTTGGGGACCTTATTTTTGTTCAGGGTATTTCTGTCTGCAGTCACACCCCCAACTGCCATCCTTCCCAGAAATGGCATCAGCCCGCTTCCTGGAACAGCCCTGGGGCAGTGAGGAACGGGGACAGGGACTTGACCCAACGGACCCCACTGCCTCCCTGGCCCGTGTCCTCATCTGTCCAAAGGGTGAGAGGGACGTTCTCTGGGGACCCTCCTGGCTCCTGCATCCCAGGATTCTCTGCCCGGGAGCTTTGCATCCAGCAAACAGTCATGACCGTGTGCCTCACAGACACGCCGCCCTCCAAGAGCCTGATCGCAGTTCCCATGAGCCGGAAGGACACGGCTACCACTCCCGACCCACTGACTAAGCGCCAGGAGCCGGGCTGAGTGCTTTGCACGGGTTCTCTCCCGGAGTCTCCTCGGCAGCCCTAGCAGGCTCGTACCGCTGTCTCCCTTTTACAGATGAAGGACCTCGGCTCAGAGAGGCTGAGCAACTTGCCCGCGCTCACACTCCCAGGGAGCAGCGGGAGAGGATGTCACCATCGCCTGTGCAGCTGGGAGCGTGAGAGCCGATCACGTCCATCCAGCATCCGGCTGCAGCAGGCCTTGATAAATGGCGCCCCCACCCCCACCTGTCCTGTCCCATCAGGGCCGGGGTGCCAACTAGCCAGCCTGTCGCAGCCAACAACCACGACCGCGGTGCGATTCCCAGCCTGGGCCCCAGACAGCCTCACTTCAGCGGAGGATTCCTGTGTCCCTGGTGGCCCGTCTTGGGAATGACAGCTAGTGGCAGCTTGGGGACAACAGCCTGCTCAGATGGCTCATGGGGCTGCTGACCAGCAGACAGGCCGTGACAGGCTGGAGCAGCTGGCATTGCCCGAGGCAGAAGGGGCGCCCGGGAACCTCGCTCGCCCCCTACCTCCGAGTCTAGACCCTTCTCTGACATTTGGGGGCCTTCAGCACCAAAGCAAGAGTACCGAGAAGGCACCGTGTGTCTAAGTATTTAAGTTACAAACCAAGCTAACAGACTCTTAAATAAAACATGTTCTATCTTCCTACCTAGACATAATACTCTGGAAGACCCGGCTGTGAATTTGAATTCTCTGATTCCTTAGAGTCTGTGTTAGAAGACAGAAGCATGTTCCAGCCCCAGCTAGCATTCCCACTTCTGGCTCCCTTCTGTGCAGGGGCCTCATACACAAGCCTGGACACCCTGGGACACGCGTGTAGGTGACATCCACTCCTGCCCCTCCCCTCCCCCGCAGCTGGCCTCGGTCTGTCCCTGGGACCTGGGTGCACACGCCAGCTGCACAGGCTTCCTCTGGAGAAGTCCCGGCAGGTTCTTAAAGTGGGCTTGGGGACTCGGGTCTGTCGTGAGCACACTGATAAGGCCTCCCTGGAGACACTTTCCCAAGGGAGAGGCTCCGGCCACGCAGGTGCCTGGACTCTGGGGGCGGCCAGGCGGGAGGGAGAGAGCTTGGGGTTCAGCATCAGAAAATCCAGGCAGACCTCAGCTCTGCCATGTGCACACTGTGACTGTGGCCCAGTGAAGTCCCTTCCTGGGGCCCCTTTGCTCATCTGGGAAACAGGGACGAGTTTCTGCCTGGAGCGGTGTAGTGGGGAATGAACGCAATGAGGTCTGTGGAAAGGTTCGTGCCTAGCTTGCAGACTGCTCACCTCCACACTGACCGCTGTCTCTGGGAAGTTCTCTATGTAACACCCACATCCTTCACCCTCTTCTCCTCCTATATAGCACTGGCCACATCCCAACATGATCGTTGATAGCATCTGAGTCCACCCAGGCAGGCACTTTGCCTCCCACATCACTGAATCCCCAGCACCCAGGACAGCATCTGACCCAGAGTAAGCACTGACGAATATTTGATTGGCTGAGTAAACTAAGCTCTGTGATTATTCACCTGGGCTGTCCGTCTGCTCGTGGGGTTCATGCAAGCATCACACATCACTGAGGGCCAGGCTCTGAGATCCGGCCAGCTCAGGCACCTCTCTGGGTCTCTCAGAGCTCACAGTCTAGGGAGAAATTCAATGTGGAAATAGGAACAGATTCTAACGGTGTGATGCCTGCCATAATGGAGGTGGTGGAGGCAAGGTGTTGCCAGAGCCCAGAGGAAGACATGCAGGAGAGCAGAGATGCTCCAAAGAGGAAACGATGGGTCAGCTGCCTGAAGGAGATAAAGAGGGGCAGGGACTTCCAGAGGCAGGAGCAGCAAGTGCAAAGGCACTGAGGTGTAAGGTGCAGCTGGCATGCTTGCTTCAGTGTAGCCTGATTTCTGGGACACAGAAGCGGCAAGCGTCAGGGCTGGCAGGCAGCCCAGTGTCCCACTGGCTCGACTAGTGATTCCCAGTGCGTGGTTCCACCTTGAAAGGCAAATTCTCAGGCTCCACCTCAGACTCATTAAATCGGAAACTCGGCAAGGTCCAGAAATCCGCATTAGTAACAAACCCTCTAGGCGATTCTGATGCGCGCTGAAGTCTGACTTCCTCCGGAAGGCAGTGAGGAGCCACGGGCAGGGTGTACATGAGGGCAGCAGGCTCAGACGGCACTTTGTTACGAGCGCTAGTCTGGTAAAGGGTCCATATCAGAAAGTTGGTCCCATGTGGACTGTCACCTCCAGCTAGACAGAGCTGCTGTGTGGCAGAAGGACAATCTATCTTCACATGTGAGGGAAGGGGCCACAGGGAAGTCAGAGACCTGCTGGGCACAGAGGCTGTTGCCACGGTGACCACCTGTCCCTCGGAGGAAGTGGGCAGCGCCCTACAGAGGGTCAAGGCAGAGGAGCTGGTTATCATGGCAACCTCCCCTCAGGTGGCACAGGGTAAGGGAGGAAGGAAGCCTGACTGTCCCAGGCACCCCACCCCACTCCCAGGAGGGAGCCCCACTGACCCCACAGCCCTCCCTTCCTCCTCTGTCCATTTGGGCTCCAGGTGGCAGTTCCCTCCCCTCCCCATCATGAAGCCACACCCTCCTGTCACAGCCTAAGGGCTGTTGGGCTGTCTCCTTGGTTACAGCCTGGGCTCCCGTATCCATGGTGACCCTGTTTCAAGAGGCCGGAGACCCTCGTTTGCCAGGCCTTCACTGTCCTCTGCCACTCTCTCCTCACTGTCCTTTGGTGAGAACAAGAGGCACAAGAGGGTTCAAGGTGTTCTCATCCACCAGGAGACGGATGCAGAAGCACCTGTGAAACAGCTTTTCAAGCCCAACTTGAGGCTCGGGAGAGGGCAAGCCACACCCTCAAACCTGGCAGAGCACAAAGCACGAGTGTTCTAGAGTCTGAAAGGCCTGGGTTTGAGTTCTGCACCAGCACTGTGTCACCTCCCGAGCCTCAGTTTCCTCACCTGTATATCGGAGATAACATTAGTATTGACCTCCTGGGGTCCCTGCAAGATTCAGTGAGGCAAGGCAGCGGCAGCGAGCGCAGAGCCTGGCACTTCCCTGCGTCCTGTCCTCCTCTTCCTCAGGGAGGAAACAGGAACGCCCGCTCCCGGGTGACCTCTCCGCTGGTGGGACACCAGGTGAGCAACAGCAGTGGCTGTGGTGTCAGAAACACTCCATAAACGTTGACTGCTGGTACTGTTATCATTACAATTAATCATCTGCCAATGAATGGAGTCCTGCCTGGTGAATTGCTTCCTCCAGGTAATTTACATTTCCTATTGTCATTGCAGTCTTCATTCACTGCGATCTGAGGCCAGGGATGTTTTCTAGAAAGCAGGAGCCATGTTGTGCTTCTTAAGTTTTTCTGCAGTGCCTGGCCCAGACCCTGGCAGAGAGCCCCCAAGAAGCTCAGCATGGCAGGACTTGGAAGTCATCCACTCTAACTTAGTATGCAAGACAGAAAGCTCTGCTCCCCAGCCTTAGCAAGCACTTGAATGCCTCCAGGGATGAGGTCCTCACTCCCCGCTGAAGGTGGACCGGTGCCCAGGACTCCAGGGAGGCTGAGCTCCATGGGGTGAGCGGGAGCTGAACGGGCAGCTGCAGGAGTTGGGGCCACAGGGAACTCCCGGGGCCACCCCCTCGCCCTAGCAGCCCCTTCCCCTCCCGTTGAGAGTTGATAATAGAAGTGGTTCTAATTATGCGTTAATTGCTTTCTTCCAGGCAGTTTCTCTGGAGCCAAGGAGTTGAGTTCATGAATAAATGAAGAGGGAGGAAGCGGGAAGGATGTTTATTGATCCACAAATCTCGCCGTGCCAGTGTCTGCCCCACAAATGCCTGGGCATGCAGCTGTGCGCGGTTTCACATACATACATGCAAACACACAAACACGCACACCGCAGCCCCAAAACCTCTCCAAAGGTAAAAGGAAGGCCACAAGAAGTGTCCTAAACTGGCTTTGGCCGTGGTCTTGGGCAAACCCTGGTTTTCCTGGCTGTATAGAATAGGGGTGAAGGGAATGTCTGACAGCCTCCTCTCCGAAAACCCAGATTTTAGGATGTCAATGGGGGAGGCAGCCAGCTAGACAGAACCCTGGCTGTGCCGGGGCCCTGTCGCCCTCAGATTGCCCTTCTATCCAGAGCCTAAGAACTGGCCAGGCAGCCGGGGGCTGCAGGGACATGGCAGGAGGAACAGCCACCCCTCCTCTGGTGGGACACCTGGTGCGGAAGAGCAGGTTCAGAGGCCTGCTCTGCCACTCACCGGCTGTGAAGCCCTGGGCAAGGCACTTGAGCGTCCTAAGCCTCAGTTGCTTCATCTGTTAAATGGGAATGACAGATTATGCTATGAAGGTTCATCCAGGGCACACAATGGCCTTAGCCACATGCCTGGCATAAAATAAGCATTTGGTAAGTTATTATTACTAATATTGTCAACAACTCCACAAGGTTTAGATGGCACCTTCATTACAGATGAAGAAACTAAAGCACAGAGAGGTCAAGCAACTTGCCCCAAATCACGCATTCAGTGGTAGGATTTGAACCCAGGCCCAATGACCCCGAAGCCTCTGTGCTCCAGTCTTGCTTCTCCACTGTGTCTGATTCATCCAGTCCCCACGAGCTGGGGCGTAGCAGGTGTCCATAAAAACATGCTGAATGACAAGAATCCTGGCTTTGGCATGCCTGCTCTGTCACTGCCTTGCTGTGTGACTTTGGGCAGGTGACTCCGGCTCTCTGAGCCTCAGGGCCCTTACCTGAGGCATGGGGTCACAATGGTCCACCTCTGGGGCTGCTGCGAGGGTGACTTGAGCCATAGGGCAGAGGTTAACTGCCTGGGTTTGTGTCCCAGGTCTGAAACTGCCTGATGTGACCGCTCGGAGCCTCGGATCCTGCTTCTGTAAAAGGGGGATCGCTGTGTCTACCACACAGGGGTGGAGCGAGGGTGGATGAGCTACTGCAGGTGAGCAGCTCCAACTGTAGGTGGCGGTGTGTCGTAAGTGCTCAGTCAATCTTCTCTAGACTATGTCACACGCAGAGACCCTGCAGCCCATTTCACATATGGGGAAACAGAGCCCCAGAGAGGGGCAAGGACTTGTCCAAGGTCACAGAGCCAGGTCACGGCAGAGCCAGGCCTATGTGGGAGCCAGCTGTATGCAGGGCCCCGCGTCCAGACCTCGGCTTGAATGCATATTTACCAGACCTTTCACAGGACCTGGCACATCCTGCTCAAGGCTTGAGTGCTCGAGGGCTCTAGGGGGCCGAAGCTCCCTTCTCCTGTCCTCCTGGTGGCTCCAAGGCTGGCTCGAACCAGTGGGGTGTGTCAGAGGGCAAGGAGGGCTGCCTCACCACCCCGGCCAGCCCCTCCACTCCAGGGCTCACTGCAGAGGCCTCAGAAACAATCCATGGGCCCAGGACCGGAACCCCATTTGTCAGCCCTGCGTGGTGGCGGCAGGCTCGTCTCCATGGCAACAGTGCAGTGTGAAGGCATCCTGGCATCATTAGGGAGCGCGCTGAGTAGTATAAACAGAGGCTGCAGTAGATTACACGCCTATTATGAGCAGTCTCGGGCTCTGAGCACTGGTAATTATGCCTAATTGTGCATTTAATTGTGTAATTGAAAACCCACATCTCTGGTTCAGGCTGGGGCTGCAAAACCTACCCCCCTCCAAAAAAAATGAGGCTTAGGAACCATCCCTACCCTGAAAATCCCAGGGTTGCCTCCCCTTCTAAGGCAAGCAGTAGCTGGAGCAGGCAAGGGCGTAAAGTGCCCACAGACTCCCATTTCCCCAACTTCCCGTGCCGGTAGCTCAGCCAGGCTGTGATTTGGGCGGGGTGTGGGGAGCAGGAGCATGCTTAAGGCAAAGCGACATGGTAAGAGCAGAAAAACACTCACAGTTTTCATTATTAATGACAGATACGATTTTGTACTACTGTCACTGTCCTCTCAGGACCTACCCTCAGCATCTGGTGGTCCCAAGGGACCTGGATCATCATCAGATCCACTACACATCCAAGGGGTCATCCAACCTACACAGAAATTCTTAATCACTGCCAGGGACAGAGAACTCATCACCTGACTGTCAGCCCACCGCTGCAGAGCCTCTGTAGACAGCTTGAAAAACACTGATGGAGTTCAACACTCTCTCCCCCTCCATCCCCCAATTTCACAGACTGAAGAAAACGAGGTCTAGAGAGGGGCAGGGTCAGCTCAAAGTTGCACAGCAAGTGAGTACCAGAACCCTGGGATTCTGACTTGCAGCGGAGGGCATATTTTGTACCCTAAGGTGACTCAGCACCTAGAATCGTGCCTGGCACTTTGTGGGGGCTTCATAAATATATGCTGAACGCAACTCCAGATATGGTTAGCTGGTGGCACTTCTTACTCTCTGACCTAACAGTATCTAATCTTTCTGGAGTTCAGGAAGCTCACCTGGGGCTGCCGGGGGTCAGGGATGGGTCAGAACCTCCTGCTCTGAACCTCCGGGGTCTGAAACTTGATTTTACAACCAAATATGCCCTGTGGGCGTTTGGGATGGGGACGGTATGGACACTCATTCAGACAGACAGACAGAGGGAAGAAGAGGTCACCTGAGTCCCTGACAGCCTGGCACCCAGGGGCAAAGCCTTGGGCAGGCTGTTGGAGGCAGCAGTCTCCTCTCCCCAGAGCCTGACACTCCCATCAGTGAGCGCCGCCTGCGGCAGGGCGGGCTGGTGAGGCAGCAGCTCTGATCCCCACAGGGAAAGGACGGAGCATCCCGAGGACTCAGAGTGGGGCGCCATGAGATGAGGCCGACCTTCTCCCTTTACAGTGGGGGACACAGAGGGCCAAGCCTCCCTCCCCAATTCCCTCTGCGTGAGCACCAGGCTCTGCGCCCAGAGCTCTCCCTGCAGGATCTCAGGCACCCTCACGAGAGTCCCAGGAGGGTGTGCTATTATTATTCTCACTTTACGGAAGAGAAGACCGGAAGAGAAGACCGAGGAACAGCAAGGCCGAGGCCACAGAGATTTAGCAGAACCTCTGCTCCAACGTGGGCCTTCTACTGTTTGAAAAGAGGACACGTCCCATGTCCTACCCCACAGTATTCAGATTCATAGAACCTGTGTTCTCATTCCAGGACATTCAAGAGTGTGAACCCTTTGCGAGCTCCTGCTCTGCATATTTTATCTCAAAGGAGCCTCCGACGACTCTCTGCGGTAGATTATTGTTATCCTGATTTAGGGAAATGTAGGTGCACGCTCAGAGAGGTTAACTGTCTTGCCCAAGGTCATCCAGCTACAAAGAGGCAGAGGTGGAACTAGAACGCAAGCCTGACCCCAAAGCCCAAGCTCCTCCCCGCTGACTTCCCTGCCTCTGGATTCACCAGCTGCCTGGAGGGGCAGGAGCCGGGAGACCAGGGCCACCCACTGAAATGGACACCCACAGGAGCAGCTCTTCTGAAACCTTGCTGCTCGCTGGCAGAGCGGGTGTCCCTGGGAGGCGTGCTCAGCTGCCCGAGGCTCGCCCTCAGTCTCTGAATCCCCATCCCGTTCTCCCTCCAGGTCAAGGGGGGAGACCGAGGGCACTGGGACCGGGCTGCCCCGGACCAAAGCCAGCTCCACCCGCCGAGGCCTGGAACTAGCTTTCAAAAACACATCCCTGGGCTCAGGCTGCTCTCCCATCACCCACTCGTCCCTGAAACTGGAGGAGGGAAGAGATTTCAGGGATCAGAGCTGACCGTCTCCGCTTGGTCCACATTTGACAATTGTTCTCCAATCTTTTTCCCTTGATCACTCATCTGAGGCCTAGACTGTATCTTCTGTTTCCTTGGTAACAAGTCACTTCATTCTTCTGAGCCTCAGTATGCCCATCAGTAAGGGAGATAAAAACCATACCTACCCCATAGAGTTGTTGTGAGGGCCGATAAGTCTTCAGTGCAGGTTACTTTCTTTCCTGGGTAAGTTCTTCTCAACCCACAATTCGGTTCCCTTAAACCCCACACAGGCTTCGGGGTGAGTAGAAATGGCCATGGGGGGTGGGGGTGGGGGGGTGGGAGCATTTGAATAAGCAGCTCAGAAGATCTGGCATCTCGTAGCAACCCCTGAGGGCTGAGGAAGATTTACATTTCTCCATCTGCTTCCATATCCAGCATCCCCACAAGCCTACACAGGGAGCAACGAGGCAGGCAGTGTAGAACTGTGGAGTCCTCGATCTGGGTTTGAATCCTCATTCTGTCCCTACTATTTGTGCGGTCATGGACAAGGGACAAGTATATACCGTGCTCAGCACAGTGCCTGGCTCACAGCAGACACCGAACAAAAGGAAGTTGGTATTATTATTTCCCACCCAACCATACATTTTCCACATAAAGAAACTAACACTTGAAGAGTTTATGGGAATGACTCTGATCACTAAAATCTCTAATCCAGGTGGAGATGGGGGCTGAAGCGACTTGTCCAAACCTCAAGGCAAACAACAGCTAGCCACAGGGAACACTTCCCTGGGCCAGGCACTGGCTCTCGGAACCCCCAAACTGCCATAGGGTAGGAGCTGTTGTTCCAACTACTTTATAGGAAAGAGGAAGAGGCTCAGAGAGGGTAAGGGACTTTCTGGAAGTCACAAAGCAAGGCAGCAATATCTGTCTGACCCCAGAGGTACTGCTCCTAACCCCTGTGACGGATCTCAGAGCTGCCACCATTTACGGGGTGCTCATCTCAAAATCACCCACCCACCCACTCTTGCAAAAGAGCAGAACCAGGGTCATCCCCTGGCCCCCCTGGGGCCCCCACCTCCATTCCATCTTGCTCTGCTCACCTCATAAGGGTCTTGAGGGCTGTTTGGCCTCAATCTGTCCATCTGTAACAGGGAGTTGGCCAGCCCTGTCTGAAGGGGCGCGAGGAAGAAAAAGGGGCAGGGGCCAGGACAAGTTCGTGCTCCTGGCTCTGCAGCCTGGCCCAAGGACCTGAAGCACCCAGAGCAGAGTCAGCCCCTCCCCAGGAAGCCAGGAGCTGGCAGCCACAGCTGCTTCAGCATGCGGGCCTGCAGGAGCCACCCCCTCCGGCCCTCACCGTCGCTACCACTAATAACGACATCAATCAGGTTGACCAGGTTTCACACCATTACTCGGAGCTCAGCAGGAAGCTACATATTCCCCCTCACCCACCACCTTCCAGAAAACAAAGAGCTTTCCAGAAGGGATAAGAACGAAACCAATGTTTTTCTGAGTACCTACGATATGCACAGCACCTGGCTAAGCCCTTTTTACAACTCTGCAAGGTGGCCTGACTCTTTCTCTTTGACAAAGCAAGAAACTGGGGCTCAAAGGAGAGAATGCATGTGTCCAAGGTCACACAGAGCTGGGACAAGAACAACCACCACAGTGATGTTTTACTGAGCGCTCCCTGGCTCAACCACCAGACACCATGTGTGATCCTATTGAAATAGGATCGTTTTCCTTTTCAGATGAGGAAACTGAGGCTCAGAGCAATGAACAGACCTGTCCGAGGCCATCCATTGCTTACACTCGAGCAGCAGAGTGGCACAGGGCAGAGAGGGTGGCTCTCTGTCCAGGTTCTGTCACTGATCAGCTTAGTGATCGCGGGCAAACCTCATTGCCTCTCCGAGCCTCAATTTCCTCATCTGGAAAAGGGGATAACAAAAACCTCTATCCCGTGGTGTGAAGTAACAATAAGAAGGATAAAACAGCTAACGTTTATTGATCGTTTAACACATCCTGGGCACTTTGCCAAGCACTTTACATATGCAAGCTCATTTGATTAAACGAAGTAACGCACATAAAGTGCTCAGCACAGGACTCTGGAAACAAGAGGGATAATGACAATGATGAGGAAACTGATGATTCCCTTGGGTAGAGCTCCCTGGTTCATCCTCTTACACAAAGAACAGAGCTGCCTGTAAGGTTTCAGGAAGGAGGCAGACCAAGAAAGACGGGCAGGCTTTGGGCAGGGGAAGGAAAAGGGAAACAAACATAAAAATTAGGGAGTGAACAGCATTAGTAACATCAAGATGATACACCAACTAGGACCCGGGCAAGGACGGGACCCAAGAGGTTCTATGGAATGGAACCAGACCGAGACACACCGAAACCTCCAGGACAGCCCAGACACCATCCCAGAGTCCCACAAGGGCAGAAATGGCAGGACCTGAGAGATGCTGGCCAACGGTTCTTCCCATTTTACAGATGGAAAAGCCAAGGCTTGCAGGGGGAAAAAGACTTGCCCAAGTTCAGAGGACATCAGGGCAGAGCTGGACTTGTCCAGGCCTCCTGTCTTTCAGCTCAGTGCCCAACTACCTGCTGCTTCCCACAAGGGAAGAGTGCAGGGGGGGCACCTGGATATGTGTGGGCCACAATTCCAGGAAGAGTGCCATGGTATACATTATGAAGATAATAACAATAAAAAGCTATAGTTTATTGAATACTCACACTGCCCGGCACAGGGCTAAGTTCATTGTATGCATTTAATCCTCACGACAACCCTAAGAATTGGGAACTGTTTATATTACCTCTATTTAGCAGATGACAAGACTGTGGCTCAGAGAGGGTAAGCAACTCACCTAAGACCACACAGCTAGGAAGGGAGAGCCAGGACTCGAACCCAGGTCTACCCTGTCGAACTCCAGAGCTTTAACTTCTCCCCTCCACTTGTCCACCTGCATGGTACAGCCCCCACCCGCGCCTCCCACCCTCCAGGACACCCTCACACCCTACTCCCTCACCCAAAGCAAGTCTACCCCAACCACAGAAGAGCGGTTAGAACTGGCTTGTTTTACTGTCATGATCAAACCCCATTCAAAAAGGAAAAATGACGCAGTTCCTCTGCTAAAGTTTTCAGCTGAGAAACATTTAACATGCTCTTCCTTCTCTGCCTCTTTCCACTGGATGAGAAAACGGAGGCTCCCTTCGAACTGTGACAATGTCAGGCTGGTGGATTCCAGCATCAGGGGGCACATTACAGGCAGCAGGGGCTCCTGGGGGCTAGCCACAGCTGAAGGGACCCAGTCTGCAATCAGCCCAGACAGAGCCAAGAGACTAATTTTCAAGTCCCTTCTCCAAGCACCTCCCCAGTGATCTCATGTGACCCTCACAAGCGGCCCAAAGCCACCCAGCCTGGACGCAGGAGAATCAGAATGCCGCCAGGTGGTGTCTAACTGCAGAGCCCCCAGCTGGCGAAGCCCGCTAAGTGGAAGGGTGGGTTTAGCTGGGGAGAGCTATGGAGGCCGGCAAGCGGGAGGTGGGGACCTCCTCCACCACCTTCGTCTCTCTGTGGAGCAGGAAGCACCTCCCAAGGGACTCTCGAATTATCAGGGCCGGAAATACTTATTTTATCATTAAGAAGGCAACAGAGGATGCTAATCAGC
Source organism: Equus quagga (assembly GCF_021613505.1). Classification (NCBI taxonomy): domain Eukaryota; kingdom Metazoa; phylum Chordata; class Mammalia; order Perissodactyla; family Equidae; genus Equus; species Equus quagga. Next base: position 25,361,416 of record NC_060271.1, on the reverse strand, counting down.
TGTCTAGCTTCAAAGACTGGCTCCTACCTGTAGAACTCTGAGCAAGTTACTTTCTAGGATCGTTATGAGGAAAATGAGTTAATACACGGAAAAGTGCTTTTGAGGCTGGCGGGTGGCGTAGCAGTTAAGTACACAGGCTCCACCTTGGCGGCCCGGGTTTCGCAGATTCAGATCCCAGGCGTGGACCCATAGAGTGCTCATCAAGCCATGCTGCGGTGGCCTCCCACATACAAAATAGGGGAAGATTAGCACAGAAGTTGGCTCAGGGCCAGTCTTCCTCACCCTCCAACCGCCCAAAAAAGTGTTTACAAGGGTACCTAGCACCTAGTTAGTGCTCTCTAAAGCTAAGCACTGTTATTATCATCCACAGAGAAGGAGCAGGGGACAAACGGTTAGCAGTCCTTCCCTGTGGGCTTGGGACTGGGCATAGAGAAAAGGAAACTTACCTTTGTCTTCTGCTCTGTTTGATTATTTATTGATGTATTCACTTTTACAATACCTGTATATCACTTTTCTAACAAAAATGTCTTGGTTTAAAATTTAAAAATTAACAGAAAAAAATCCTCTGAAAGTTTCAGCATTTCTTGGCATTTTCTGTTCCTCAAAGTAGATAAAGAAGGGTGTTTCCACTGCGAGCCAGGAGTTGCCAAGTAAGTGATTCATTCATTTATTTTATAAATATTAATGGAGAGCCAGGCACTGTTCCAGCTGCTGGGGGTTTAGCAGGGAGCAAAACAGATAATCTCTACCCTTCTGGAGTTGCCATCCTAGCTGATCTTAGTTAGTCCCTTCTGCAGCCATCAAGGATGAGCAATTCAGATAGGCAGACCAAGGAGGCCCGGCGAGGGCAAGTCACCTGCCCTGCGTCCTACAGCTGGGCACAGGACTACCGTCTTCAAGCCCGGGCTGTTTCTACCACTGCCTGAGGGCAGGTGTGTGGATGGTAAGTTGGCGGCTGGTGTCCCCAAGAGGAGCGGAGATGGATGAGGAAGTCTGCAGTCCAGACTCAGAGCTTCACCCTGCATGATCTACACACCTGTGGTGGAGGAGGGGCGACGGACGCAGGCGAGAGCAGAGACCCAGATCCCGTGAGGCTCAGGCTCCCCCCAGCTCACACTCAGAGCTGAGTTCTGCCCATGCCCCTCTGCCGGGGGCAGAAGCACAGGTTCAAACCCCCCTCGTTGTTGGGCCTCAGCTCTAGGGGGAGCAGGAGACCCTGGCCTCTCCTTAACCGCCCTCCCAAGTGCACCTGCCAGGGCTTGACTTGAAGGACAGAGTTGGCCCCTTCAGCCCCCACATTCAATCCATGGGTCTCCCTGAGACAAGAACCTGAGTTCCCTAAGCTGGGCATAGTCTTGGTGCCCCCAGATGCTCCCATCCTCCTCAGGGCACCCAGGTACCCCAGCCCCCATCGGTACCAGCCCAGGCAGAGGAGCTGGTCTGCCTGTCCCCACCCCTGATGCTCTGGTGGAACTGATGATGGCCAGCCCCAAAGCACAGAGGGTGGTCCTTGTGACCCTCTCCACGGAGGTGGCTCTCCATTCTTGGGCCCTCCCAGTCAGGAGGGGGAAAGGAGGCAGAAACCGCACAAAGGAAGAGTGAACGGCTGTTGGAGTCTAAGATCCCAACACACACAGATGAACATGGACCAGAAATGGCCAGAGATCTAGAGATGTACCAAGGAGAAACCCGGGAGAGACACACACGGGAGCTGGGACTTTGTGAGAAAGACTCGCAGGGGCGGAGACCAGAGGCAGAACCCCGGAGGAAGCGAGACCCATGCAGACGAGCGATCTGGAGGGAAACACACGCAGGGACCTCAACGGACCCACAGACCAGCCTCAGACACACCCCCAGCCCCGGCCAGCCTCGGTCCCGCAGCGCACCCTCCAACAGGAGGCCACTCGTAGGGTGCGGGCCAGACGCGTGGAGCCCGAAGCGCGGGGCTGCGAGGGGACTCGCGCACAGGACGCACTCGGGGACCGGGGCGCGCCGGGCGACAAGCGCACACAAAGAGCCAGCCGGGCCAGCAGGAGCAGGCTCCGCCCGTCCGCTCCGCGACTCCAGACCACCCCAGCCCGAGCACTCGCACCAGACACACACACACACACAGCGACACAACCCCACCCGCAAGCCCCGGGACGCGCCCCACCCCGGTCCGGCGCTCACCAGCTGCAGGCAGCAGAAGGCGACAAGCGTGCAGCGCCCGCTGCACTTGCCCATGGCTCCGGGGCTGCGCGGGCCGTCTGCCGCGGGGCCCCTCGAGCTCGGCGGCCGCCGCTCCTCCGCGCCCCGGGGGCGCCGCGTCCTCCCCGGGGGGCGCCCGGGCGGCGGGGCCGCGCGCCTAGGGCCGGGCCCCCTACCGCCGCCTGCAGCTGGTGAGCGCCGGACCGGGGTGG